>NC_046172.1:20897145-20922727 GCF_011064425.1 Rattus rattus
TATGTTTTCTGTGTGTGTGTGTGAAATGAAGTTTATTTGCATGTTATGGGAAAGCGGTGAGAGGGAGTATGGGAAAGAAATGAGACAGAGAGAGAGAGAGAGAGTATGAAAGAAAGGGAAAGGCGTAGGAACTAATGGAGAGAGAGATAGAGATTACTGCAGGGCAGAGAGAGTCAGGATGATCACACAGGTGTGGTTAGACACTTTAAGTCAGTGCCCAATAATCTTTCAGACTCATTTGCCCCAATTGAATATGGAAACTGCTATCATAACAAATTTGAGGGCTTCTACAACAAATTTAACCGATATGTATATATTTAATACTTAAAAATACATATTCCAGGATTTTTTTCTTTTTAAACAAATTATATTAATTTGTATTATATGTATATATGTACAACACTGCAGAAAACAATTTGCAGGAACTGATTCTGTCCTTCCACCCATGTGGAGTCCCAGGTAAATGAAACTCTGGTCAGGCTTGGTGGCATGCCATTACCCTCTGAGCCACTTCAGCAGCCCTAGAATTTCCTTTCTTCCTCATGAAATCTCACATTATAAACAATTAATTCTTTTCAAATGTCCAAATGCAAAGGTGTGATATAGACTTTAACAAAAAATTTGGAGCTTTAACCACACTGTAATACTACAACCTGGGGAAGCCTTGTAGATAAATTATGAAACAGAATATCTTTTTTTTTTTTGTAGCATATAGCATTTTTTTTAAACAACAGGTACTACCTTTGAATATAGTTTATATTCTAAAGAGTTAATTAGAGTTCCTCTCATTAAATTTATTCACTTTAGAAAATGAGGAAGCAAAACCTAAATTTAAGAATTACAAGGACTAACAAACTTTCAAGTTTCATGTCTGTTACAAAGATTTCCTCAAAAAAGATTTTCCTACCTGTTGTCACACTATCTCTGGTTCTCACAATTCAACAGCTACTGATTTTTTTTTATGCTGGTTAAAGAACTAGGGCAATAGACAGCATCTTGAACAAGTCAGCTGTGACTCTTTTATTGCCTTATCAGGATTCAGAATGATTGTGGATATCCATCTAAACATCTGTCCCTTATTGACAGAAAGCTCTTGAAGCTGAGAACGCAAGTGTTTGCTGGATGATGGTGGTGTTGATGATGATGCAAACTAAAGTAAAACTGCACACATTTCCATAGATTATATTATTTAATCATAAAATCCTCCCAAGAAGACTATACTATTTTCATTTTACAGCAAAGGAACTAATGAGTCAGAGATGTTAACTTATTTGCCCACACCTTTACAGCTACCAAATGAATGAATGAATAATGATAATTTACCTACACTGCAGGAATTTCCATTCAAATATGATTTATGTAAAGAGAGCATGTGTTTAACATTGAGAAGAACACATATAAAACTGTTGAAAATCCTTACGCCCACAAATGTCAAAAAGAAATTTGAGTATGGCAGGCATTCTACAAAATAAAAAAACATTCAACCTTCTTTACAATCACTAATCTATACCGTAAATAAAAACTTGAAGCAGCTATCATTCCTTCTATAAAGACAAAAAATAAACCCAAAAGGTTCATTATCAGATCTTTGAGGCTGCCTTGCAAACTACAAACAACAGAATCAGATATTTGGGGAAAACAATAACCATCAGAAAGGCTGAAAAATGTATGTTTCCTTAAAGACCATATGGATGCATGAACTACAGCAATATATTGGCTATTTGCATCCCATACTTGAAGTAGTAGAGACCTCTGGAACTGAATAAACCATCCTTCATTTAATACAGATAAAATCTATCTATGGTTCCAGACAACCTAGTTTGTTTGCTGCAATCAAACACTGACCAAAACCAAGTTGGGGAGGAAAGCGTTTATTTGGTTTACATGACAGTACTGGTCTGTACCCAGGGAAGCCAGGGGAGGCATCAGTTAGGGAAGAGGCAGAAACCAGAAAGAAAAGCTGTTTAAGGTGAGAGAGAGGATGAAAGGAAACATCCTAGCACCATCCAAGGACAAAGAATCCTTGACACCAGAAAGAATTAACATCTCTACAATGGAACAATTTAAGGAAACAATAATAGTGATAAAACAAGAACTTAAAGAAAATATAAAAGAAAAAACTGTACTTGAATCTTCACTTTGTTTTCTAATGAAAGGCTTCCATCTAATTAAGTAGTCATATACAAGCTACTGAATGGCATCATTTTTGGAAAATCAAACTATTTTACTTAAAGTTGGTAATCAAAATCTATAAAAACAAATGCAGTGAAAAAGAAATGTATTATAAATGGCAACTAAAAAGATAAGCTCCTCCTTGTGAAAGCAGGATCCCATCAATTCATGCTGTGAGGTCCTTGCTCCGCTCCACAGTGCAAATACACCAAAGTAGAGTCGTGTTCACTAAAGTGAACAGCTTCGAAGACAGATTCAGCTGCAGTTTAGGACATGGTTCTCAAGTCAAAAGCAATTCAGTGTGTATCACAGGATATAAGAAATCATCCACCCTACCCTCCCAAATGCCTAGCTCTGAAAACACTTTTACTTCTGGGCTTAGAAACTTAGAGTAATTAATCTGGGGGAACACTTGGAGTAAAAGGGATAGAATGGTTCAAAACCAATTATATTTTGAAAGATGGTCAGAATTTTAAGTTCACTGTTAAAGAAAAGATAATTACTTTGGTTACAAATGCTAATATTTCATCACAGATCAATATTCCTCAACCTTCCTAATGTGACCCTTTAATGCAGTTCCTCATGATGACCCCTAACCATAATTATTTTATTGCTACTTCATAACTGTAATTTTGATACCCTTACTGAGTCATAATGTAAATATCTGATATGTAGTATATGTGATATATGATTATGTGACCCCAAAGCAGTTGCAGCCACAGGGCGAACAATGTCATAAAAGCAAAAGAAAAAAGTAATGAAAGAAAGAATAGAATAGACTACCAAGGGTGAGAAATGTAACTGGAAAGTAATCATCTTTTACAGTAATAAATTTTAAAGATGAAAATTAATCTTATTTTAAAGAACCAATACGGCATTTTTTTTCATGAATTGAATCACCAGTAGAATGTACAATAAGAACAATCCTTAGAAGCAGATACACAATTCCATGTGATCTTAGCCAGATCCTCCTCACCATCTTAAGCTCCTTATTCTCTGTGAAAAGGGTTGAATTAAATGAGATGATACATGCGAAGTGCCTAATATTAGAAATGTGAGTCATCGTCCTTGCAAAGGTAGTCATTGGAGTTATAAAACATTCTTTTATTTTAAAGCATTATGTCAAAAGTTCCTTTACACATGAAAAGTCTGAAAACATTTAAAAGGCAGCCATTTGAACACAATCTCATAGAATGTGGTGTACTTATTTCTAGATTAGATATAAATGGAATCATAAAGGAAACATCATCATAAAAAATATCTAGAACACAATTTAAAAATACATTCATTAGGTGGCTTATATGTAAAGAGAAAAACTGAGTGAAAGTGAACATGCATTTCAAATTATACACAATAAAGAAGCTAAAGTGACAACCCCTAAAAGTAACCTTAAAAATCTACATAAAGATATGTACAGGGCTGGAGATAGCTCAGTGGTTAAGAGACCATTGCTCTTCCAGAGGTCCTGAAGTTCAAATCCCAGCAACCACATGGTGGCTCACAACCATCTGTAATGAGATTGATGACCTCTTCTGGTGTGTCTGAAGACAGCTACAGGTACTTATATACATTAAATAAATAAATCTTTAAAAAAAAAAGAGATATGTAAGACAAAGTAACTAAAGAAATCACTTTCCCCCAAGGTCAACTGCCTTGAACTTCCTTGTCTCAAAATTCTGTAGGTTGTCCTCTATAAAGGACAGTTAAATTCCAAGAGGGAATTATCTAGATTTAAATATAGCTGCAATCAAATTGATCTTACTACATGGCTATTGCTGGATCATGTTCTCCCTATACTTTGCTTTGGGAAAATTTGAAATCCATTCAGACTTACACATAACCTATTGAAACTATTTTATATAACAGTGTATACTTAAGTTTTTCAGGACAATTCTTCGCATCCTGTAACATTTCTTGATACTAGAACTTTAATTATGATATAATCAATATGGGAAAGCCTTATGATTGTGCCAAAACAGAAAAGCTGGATTTTCCCTCTAAGCTTAATTATGTATTTTATATATTATTAATCCAGTATTTATATAAGACTGCTTTTAACTCAATTCTCTGGTAGATTACATTATTATAGTCGCAATTAGAGAACTTAAAGTACATAAGTAACTTAACCATTCTCTTTTAATAAAGTGTGTGTGCAAACAATCCATACTAAACTAATGAATTTCTTATTAAATTAAGCCATTGTAGGAGAAAGCTATCATCAACAGTTATTGAAAGATCCTTGTGTTGTTCCAAACATCAGACAATCATCGTTAGCATTAAACAAATGTCATAAATCAATGAAATCTTAAAGGCAGGAATCAAAAGCCAAACATGGCTGAAATTAAATTCTTACAACAGGCTCCAGACACATAGAAATGCATAGAAGATAAAAATCCATGTTTTTCCTCTGGTAGCTTAAATGTACTGAACATATTTACTCTACTTTGTAAAAAATTTTAATCCCCTGAAAAGCTAGTCCCAGAATGCCGTTTATAGCAGCTAAGTTTTAACAGTGACTCTTCATACAGATTCATTTAGTTTTACAAAATACCTGTCATGTGTCTCAGAATTCTGCCTTGTTCTTCTGTCACAGGGTCCTGGCATTGATCTTTTATAAAAGATCCTGACAGTTCTGTCATTAGTTTGTGGTAAAAGCACAACCACTTTAAACTAATTCAGCCTTTTGGGACAATAATTACTCCAAAAGTTGATACAATACACTTTTGCCTTTTAATAGATTTTACACCACCAATTTATCAACAACTAATAGGGACTATTTCCTTTTGTTGTGCATTTCAATGGAGAAACATATTTATTATATTTCCTGCCTTCACAGAAGCTACTAAGAATAGGTAGAAGACCATAAACAACTGTAATTAAATATGTTAAGTGTTCTCACGGTATAAGCAAATACAGTACACCTGGCAAACTTGCATGTTGTCCATGAAAGGATCATGCTTCCATCATTCAAGTATGTCTGCAGAACAGGGCAGTCAGAAGTTCAGGTAACTGAACACTCTAAAACCCTAGGCAATATTCATGAATGCACATAAAACTGTACATCATGTGATCCTCTTCCAAACACACTGCTTATACCTGAAAGATCGTGTGTGGGTTTATGTTTTAATTTTAAATGAACTCTTTAAAACTTATTTCATATACTATTACTAGCTTACATTCACCTACAAACACTGCAGAAGGAACAGTAAGTAGTTATGACAAATTAGTTATTAACTTGTATTTGCATAATACCTTTCTTTCCAGTAACTGCTACATTTGTTAAGATAAAGTTTGGGGACTAGATGGGTGTGGTGCTCTATAATGAATCTCAGCATGTGGAGGCAGAAGCAGGCGGGTATGAAATCTCTCTGAGTTTTGAGGCCAGTCTGATCATATAGTGAAACTGTGTCAAAACAAAAACAAACAGAAAAAAAGTTTGGGACTATATTTTATTTGCTTCGATGATCTTGAAAGATACCATATGAAAATGTTATGGAAACAAAAAGTCATTTTAAACGTTTCCCACAACTTTTCAAAAAAAAAAAAACACAGAAGATTGTCTTACTTTTTTAAACTGGCACCTTGCCAATCTTTATAATTAAGATATATGATTCTTTAAAGATAGCTTTAATGAGTAAAGTTTTGTAACAACTACAAAAGAAAATAAAGGTAAATAGTAATCTCTGTGTTCTTAGTTGCAAAAAAGACGCAAAGGTTCTAAATTACATTGGAAATTTAAGCCAGGTGCATTGCATACACCTTTAATCCCAGCATTTCAAAACAGGGACAGGCCAGATCTCTCTGAGTTCAAGACAGCCTGATTTACGAGAACAAGCTCCTCCAGCCAGCTAGGGCTGCATTCCTGAGACCCTCCTCCCCCCTCCCTCCCTCCCCCCCCTCCCCTCCCCTCCCCTCCCAGGTTGAAATTTCTTACACCACCAAGTAAAAGCCCTAGCTCACAGAAGATGAGTGAGAGGTGGGTGGGTCGATGAGTGGCCAATATGTTCAAAACTGAACCCTATTTTAAAGCTTAGTGAAATTTAAAACTCTTAAGACATTGTGGTGTAGCACAATTTGATATAATCTGATACAAAGAAAATAAAATACCGTGAGTCTGATAGAAATCAGCAAAAGATTTTTCCAGAATGAGCAATGATCTGTTTAGCTCATAATTGAACAAATTCTAAGTTTAAATGTATACTGTCAAGGTCTCTGAAGAAAAAAAAAAAAAGAAACCTCAAACGAATTTCAATTTCAGGGATCGATATATACTGACACGATTTACCGGAGAAACCTTCAACCTTTGCCCGGGGTGAAGAACACCATCATTACATTCTTCAAGACTGAGTCTATCTTGGATTCATTATTTCAAGGAATGGCATTTTATAAATGACCAAGTCAGATTTTTTAGGATAGGAATGAAATCTCACAGTTCTGATAGTGCAGGCAGCCACTGACTAGGTAGCCTATCAAAATTAGCTTGCTCTTCCTCCTTCTGCAGCTGCAGAACAGAATGGATAAAACAAATTCTTCCAGGGTGTCTTCTTGAAAATATTTTCTCAATTTTTAAGTCAGCACAATACAGACTACTAACATGAAGCTGACCAGTTTTAAATCTACACTGTCATCCTTTCAGACCTGAATCAGAACCAATCAAAAATTGATTTCACTATTCCATCACCATAATTTAATATACGCAAACATCGAATCGGTTTCCAATGACTGACTTCAGGCTCACAACAGCTATAACTAAGATACAACAAGTATCACTCACTCTCACAGTCATTTTGGTGGTTTTTGAGAAACATCTAATTTGCCCCTTCTTAGTCCCCCATAACAATGAAAAATGAAGAGATTTTGAAAATTTCTCTCCAAAATGTAGCAGTCCCTGTGGCTATTAACCACTTGAAATGTGGCTAATCAAACTGAGCAATATATTTTTGCATTCTGCTTAATTGATTAAAATTTAGAAATAGGTAAATTCAGTTACTGGAAAACTTTTATGTATGTTTGAACAACTTGAATATGTGAACCTACTTTTTTGCATATGCAAATTTTTATGAGACCTAAATACAGATCAAGTACTTCTGGTAAAAAAAATTTAGCTTGGCGTCAAAATTGAGATGTTCTGTTAGTATAAAACACACTGCATTTCAATGGCTTAGTAGGAAAAGATGTACAGTATGGCAAAAATGTTCAAGCTGAGATCATTAAATATATATATACACATACATATATGTATATATATATATCCTATAAATATTTTACTAAAAATTCCCACCTTTTGTTCGACATCTTTCTAAAGTGCTAAGAAATGATAAATTACACGTGGCTCTCATTAAATAGCTTTGAACAAGTGCTGCTCTGGGCACATCCACAAAGACTGGAGGAGACACATTTGGACATCCTCCTCCTAACAGATAGGCTGGTCACTGAACAATGGGGCAAGGGCAGAGTCTAAGAAAAGAGTGTAGCAGCTCTACCCACAATTTCTCCATGTGTAATGCCTCAATATGGAGAAAAAAAATGAGTTACCCGTACTCAAAAAAATTGAAACTGAGTATACTGCAGACAACTTAAAAGAGGTAAAGTACAACCGCTCTGTCTTGCTTTTTCATTTCCCAACTGTGGACCTTAAAATAGACAATAAAGCACCACTTCCAAAACGTAAAATATTCTAATACTAACTATCTAATGAGCCCTAGTAAATAAGCAAAAATCGCTCTTAAATTTATCTCAACTTCCAAAGCCAGAGAATACACGCTGAGCTAGGAAATCAACTTCAGATTGCCAGCATTTCCCTCACAAGCAAATTAGCAGTTGTGCACTTGGAATATTGTTTGACAAAATGAAAGGAAACAATTCAAAACAGATTTCAGGACTGGACAATTAGATGAGGAACTGCAGATTTAATTCTCAATCACTGTGATTAATCTGATTCCCTGCTTTTTCCCTAGAGTAATTATACAACACAGACGAAAGGATGAGCATTTGGACTGTCAGTTCTATTCTAGACCAGCCCGGTGACTCAAAGCAGACGGCTGTGTACCGCCAACCACCATCAACAACAGTGGAAGGGAGCCTCGACACTGATTGTACAGTCATTGCATAACAAGACATTAAAATTTGGGTGCCCCTAACTCTTTCTATGTTCGTCTATGGCAGATGAAAATTTGCTGAAACTGGACGCATCCGTCTTCAATGACCCTCTTAAATACGGGCATGGGGGAACACAAAGGCATCTGTCTAATATCCTGGCACAATAGACACACACCCCACAATTAAAAACCCCGGACGCGCTCTCGCCCTCTCCACACAAGCACACAGGAAATGCAGACTGCTCTTTTCGGAAAAAGGTCTATGGTACAGGAAAGGTAACAATAACCCCAACTGTTCAAGGAAGCAACTATAAAATCGGTCCTGCGTCCCTGTCTAACCGTCAGATAAAATGCAGGCAGCCCGCCCCCGCCTTATGGGTGGCCGACCGGGGCCTCGGTGGCCTCCACGGATCGCTGAAGCCCCCAGACTCCCTCCTGGCAGGAGATCCAGGTACACGTCTATAAATACTCCAGGGTGAAGGGACAAGGGGAGACAGAGAGGGGAGGAGAGAGGGCAGGGGGGCAGGCCCAGGCAGGTGCAGGAGGCCCAGGCATCGCTGAAAGCATTTTTCCACTCCCGCTCCTCGCGTGGAGACTCACTTGCCGATCACCTCGCACAGCTCGTACACATCCTCGACAGCACGTCGTCGTCGGCCATGGTCCGGAGGGGACAGCAGCCGCAGCGTGGGGTTCTGAAAACTGGGTTGGGGCGCCCAAGGGCTCAGTGCCCGGCTCCGGGCTCGTGTCCTCCCCTCAGGACCCGCAAGCCCTCGGTGCTGAGGAGCTCGACCGGGGCCGCGAGGCCCCCGGAGACTGCAGCGCCTTTCCTCTGCCGGCTGCCGCCGGCGGCGCGGCGGGGGGCCAGGGCGTGGGGCAGGCGGCGGGCCCGGCGCCGCCCGCCCGCCCGCTGCTCCTCGCGCGGTTGCTGGCGGCCGCGCTGCCGGGGCGTGCGGACCCTCGGGACCATGAAGCACCGCACTCTCCGCTCGTCAGCCCGCGCGGGCCGCGAGGCTGCGACCGCTCCCTCTGCCCTGAAACCGGCTCCCGGCGCGGCGCAGGGCAGCTCCGGGCTACAGGGGGGCCGCGACAGCACCATGGAGGGAGGATCGTCGCGAAGGGAGGTGGTGGCGGCTGATCCGCGCTGGGGACCAGGAGGCGGCGGCAGAGACGCTCCCTCCTCCTTCTCTCCTCCTCCCTCCGCCGCCGCCCGCCCGAGTGTGGGAGGGGGCTTCGCGGGATGAGCGTTCAGTGCGGGCGGGAGCCGCGACCGCTGCCTTCAGCTCCTCCCCTCAGCCTCAGCAGCCGCCTGGCTCCTGAGCGCTGTGCACCCGCCTCCCGCGGACAAACCCTCCTCCCTTTCGGCCCGCAAGGCAGCGAGACCTGCAGGCCCCGCCCCTCTAGCCCGTTGGAAGGCGGGGACCGCGGAAGGAGGCGGAGGAAGGGGGAGGGAAAAAAAAAGGCGCTCCCAGTGGCGCCTGCGCGCAGCGCCCTCAACGTCACGGAGAACCGGCGGGCGCGGGGAATCTAGAGGGCGCTGGGGGTCGGCAAGCGGAGCTTCCCGGGTTGCGGGTTGCAGCTGCTGAGGTGGGGCTGGTGCAGGTCGTCGCCCCTACTCCCAAGCCGCAACCAAGGGGAGAAGCGACAAAAGGTCCACAGCACTGTGCACGTTCTTGGACGGCGTGCTCAGCACTCTGGCAGCTTTCCCTCTTCTTTCGTAACCCCAGGAAGCCGTTCCCAGGTTTTTGCTGGGGAGAAAAAAAAACCCCAACAACTCAGGGAAAGGGTTCTAATGAATGGAAAAGCCAGAGAGGAGGTGGAGAGAGGTTGTCACTCAAGACCGTGTTTGGCGGCGGAGGATGCTTTTAGTGCCACCCTGCCATTCCTTAATGAAGATGAGGGCTGGGGGAGGGGGAGAATTGTCCAAGGAAAGAACCGAACAAAAACTGCAGAGGAAGGTGTACCACAAAAACTAGCGAAACAGCTTCTCCTACTGCCCGCTCCAAACTCACCAAATATCTATGCAGTGTCTATTGCTGCTAGACAAAACCTAGAGACGGACCAGAAAAATAGTGACATAAAGCGACTTTAAATCCATTGAACATTGTTCCCCAGCCCCAGCATCGACTTTGTTTACTCCCTATAAGTGTTGGAGTTCTTCGCATAAAAATGCAACTAGAGGAAATGGACACACAGGGTCAGCCGCGGAGTAAGGCTGTGGGTGTTGCCGCTGTGCTAGGTTGTGTGCAATATGAAGATTCTGTTCAACTGAGCATGTGCAGAATGAGCCGACGCCACCAGACAGGTATATGCCTCAGTTGAAGACCAATAAAAAAGGAAGTCTTTGTTCCTCCGCACAGCAGAAGTGTCCAATTAGTTCATAAGTCAGCTCTCCAGAAATCATCTGTTAAAATTCTCAGCGCGGTATTTTTTAAACTAGTATTTACCAAAGTGCAGGGGGCAGGGTGAAGATTCAGCCTATTTCCCTTTCAAATACAAACAAAAACAAAACAAAAAACAAACAAACAAAATAAACGATCTGCACAAACCCTTGGTCCGTCCCTCGAGAGGCTGGGTGATTTGCTTGTTAAATATTTGGGAGCTTAACCTTTTCTTTCTTGCAAATCAGAGGAAATATAATCGCATAAATATGTTTTCCTCCTTTCCCAAAGATTTTGTATTTTCTCTAAAGAAAGGGCTTCAGAGCCCAAAACACTTTGACTTCTTTCGGGGGTCCAACAGTTACAAGTCGCTTACCCCAACCTATCATGTCCCTGCCACCTAATGAATAAGGCATCATCCACTCTCCTCTGAATTGTACATAAATCCTCACAAGTCACCTTGCCAGCTTAGCTTCTTTGCTCCTGCCAAAACAGGAGCTATGTCAAGGCTTGCCTACTTCAGTTTGGAGTTTATCTTTCATGGAGAATTTCTCTCAAAAGTAGAAATGGATGATTATTAAGCAAAAAAGGGAGCCCAGGTGGGAAAGAAAGGTAACGGCAAGGCTAAACCTGGTCTCTGCTCATGGACCTCTGGTTTAGATCTGAAAAGAGTCTTAGTGGTTAAGTGGTCCAATTCCCTTATCTACAGCAGTGGGGGGTTTGTAGGTGGATTGCCGGATCAAGAGCTACCCCACACCTCCACTATTTGATAGCAGTTGTTCTAGGTTTGCTGTGGGATTATGCTTAATCTTTGTTGGAGAGGTGGATTCATTAAGCTAACCAATACACAACCCCCTCCAGAGGTTGGCCTAATCTTATCAGCTCTTGACACTTCCTGGTCGGCCTTGCTTCCAATCACCACAAAGTTTAAAACATTCCCTCCAGCTAGGACGTATATCTCCTAGCTCCTAGGGTGGTCTATCAGTTACACAGAACATTCTTAGCAACCCACAGCTACTAGAGTTTTGTCTTAGTCAGGGTTTCTATTCCTGCACAAACATCAGGACCAAGAAGCAAGTAGGGGAGGAAAGGATTTATTCAGCTTACACTTCCACATTGCTGTTTCTCACCGAAGGAAGTCAGGACTGGAACTCAAGCAGGTCAGGAAGGAGGAGCTGATGCAGAGGCCATGGAGGGATGTTTCTTACTGGCTTGCTTCCCCAGGCTTGCTCAGCCTGCTTTCTTACTGAACCCAAGACTACCAGCCCAGGAATGGCACCACCCGCAATGGGCTGGGCCCTCCCATTCTCTGCGATAACTCTAGCTTGTGTCTAGCCAGTACAAGTTTGTATCATGGACTAATGGCAAGTGGAAATGGCTCTCTGCTTCCAGAATGAAAATAACCAAACCTTTTAGATGAAGTTATTTATTTCTAATTTTCTTCCAAAAAGACAATACTGTACCCCAAATAAAAATGGTCAGGTGTCAATAATTCTGTTTTAGTTAAAGGAAATGGTAAAGTAACTAGTCACATGAGTTAAAACTACATTCAGTTTTGTTAACTGAGTCCTAACTATCATTTAACAATTGGGGGTAGTGACTTTCTCATTTAACATGGAGTCTGGAGATGTGGGGTTACTGACATTGGATCCACTACTCCATAGTGTCATCAGTGACCTGGTTTGTTCTTTCCACTCAGGCATCCTTGATAGTCTTATGTCTTTCCCCTATTTTGTTTTTCATCATCTCAAAATGGGTGCCAGTCTTTCAAACATCATCAGTATGCAACAGGAAGGCAGTGAGGGCATATGAGGTCTTTCTACTCCCTGCCTTATCTCTCTATTGAGGAAATAAAATGTATTTTCCCCTTCTTACTTGTCTGGGTGACCAAAGTCACCTAGAAGGCAACCTCACCTGCAAGAGAGCCTAAGGACATAGGTAGTTTTGCTTTCTCTTTGGAGGTAGAGGGAAAGAAGCTGCGTGGGAACAGACATCAGAAATCAATCAGCATATCTGTGTAGCATAGAGAAGTTACCTATGATCATCATCATCATCATCATCATCATCATCATCATCATCATCATCATAGTGTAGTTATGCCACCAGTGTATAACTGATTATCCAGAAAACTTTTTGAAACTCTCTAAAAGCCCCAAGGATGTAATTGATAACTACACAAATTTGACTCTTAGACTTCATTACCAATCTTCAGTGATTTTGAGTGTTTGTTTGAATTTCTCAAAGTTGAGATAGACATTCGCAGTTTTTCCAGCTCCCATGCAATTTTAGTATTACACAGATATAGCAGGGAAAAACAGACTACAGGGAAATATTAGGATAAGGGCCACATGGAGGTCAATGTGGCATAAGGCTAATTTAGGCAATTTAGAGATCAGCCTCATTCTGCAGTATGACTGTTTAATCATATAAGTTATTATTAAATTAATGAAAAATTAAGATAGAGACTGTTATCATCTGGAATGAAGTTACTGCCTCATGGCGTAAACAGGGTGTTCTAAGCTCAGATGGAAGACATTGTCTGTTGCTCCAATAAAAACCATACAGATTACACATATACTTCAATATTTTGTGGTTCTTTGTTAGCTATTGGTCGAATGTGCAAGCAAGCCACCAGGACTAAAGTGACAAATAATACAGGCATAATTCCTGTCCGTTCTCAGCTGCACCATAAAAGAAAACAAGGATCAGGCAAAAGATTACAATGAGAAGTGATGGTCCTTACTTGCCAAGTTTGAGGCATCACAAATGAAGAGGGTCTGTAGGTCTGGGGAGATGATGTGCTGCTGTGTGAGCATGAAGCCCAAAGTCCACATCCCCACCAGCCATTCTAGTTGAAACAAGAGCTTCAAGCTTAGCGAGAGACCCTCTCACAAAGAACTAAGTTAGAGAGATAGAGGAAGACACTTGATGTTAGCCTTTGACTTACCTATGACACAGCATACCTGCATACACATACTCACATATACCACATAATAATATGTGCAAACATATCTATCACATAACTATCTATTTATATGAATTATATATATATATATATATATATGAAACTCTATGGTTGAAGTATACCAAACTGAAAAAATGTTTATACCAAGACTTGAAAAAATAGAGAAATTAGCAAGTTAGAAGGACTGGGACAGTAATCAGCAGAGAGAATAACATTTATAGATTCTTGGTGGTGAACATGAACATGTGCTCTGAACAAATGACAATGTTCTTTTGGAGTCCTGGGCCATACCTGGATCATACATTGGAGGAAGAAAGAAGCCATAATACATTAGAGAAATAGAAAGAGGCCAGATATTAAAAGATGCTAAATGCCATGTTACAGAGTTCACCTATTAAGTACTTGATTTCAGTGATACTGAGTCTTCTATGTAAGCTTTGATTCCCCAGCCCGGTACATAAATGGAATGATACATTTTAACAATCTTTATTAACATATTTGTAACTGTTTACACATAGAAAAACACACACACACACACACACACACACACACACACACACTTGCCAGAAGAGAGCATCAGATCCCCTCAAGCTGGAGTTACAAATGATTGTAAACTACCCAGTGTATGTGTGCTAGGAACTTAACCTCAAATCCTCAGGTCTAACAAGGAATGCTCTCAACTGCTGAGCTATTGCTCTAGCCTTCAAATTCTTTTAAGTAGTCCTTCTTTTTGTACTTGGTACACACTGTCTTCTCCCAACATTACTTTTTTTAACTGTGGAAACTTCTCTAGTACATTATTTAAATCCACTGTGATCCCATTTACCATTTCTGAGTGTCCCATGCCAGTTTCAGTATAGGCTTGTTTACAAAGACTATGCTTGTGACTTAGAGGACTTCCCACAAGCTGCCAGAACCATTTTGCAATGTGGAAATGCCTAGGGGTTAGGTCTCCTACACCATTCACTAATAGTGCAAGAATGTGGGAGGGAAAGAGGGAAAGAGGAATTAGTTCCTTCTACTGCCTAGCTCCCTTGTGAGACTGAGTTGACCCCATTGGCGCTGTCCCAGAAATCTATATTAGAATCTTTAAAAAATATATTTTAAAAATTTAATTATATACGTGTGCATCTTTCTCTCTCTTTCTCTCTCTCTCTTTGTTTGTGCATGTGTGTGCGTGTGTGTGTGTGTGTGTGTGTGTGTGTGTGTGTGCGCGCGCATACACGCAGATAAGCACATTACTGGAGGAAGCTAGAGGCTTCAGGCTTCAGATCCCCATGGATCTGAAGTTACAGGCAGTTGTGTGCTGCCCAATTCGGGTGCTGAGAGCTGAACTTGAATTAGGGTTCCCTGCAAGAGAAGTACATACTCTTAAAGACATGGCCATCTATCCAGTCCCGGGCATCTATATTTTTATATGCTCTCACCAAGTGACTCTTGTACAACTAAAAATAAATAATCCCTGCTCTAATAGTTGCTTGATGAACTATCTGGAGGAATTAAAAAAGCAAGGCTAACATTACTACTAGGGTGGGGAAGCCATAGGAAATGTACAAGAGAAGAGGAGAGGGCCTGAATACAAATGTGTTTGCTACCCAGTGCCTTCCAGTTCCAGTCCTGTAAACCTCCCTCCAAAGATCTACTTTGCCTTTTTATTTTTAATAGCCATAAACAAGTGACTTAGTTGGGGTTTTACTGCTGTGAACAGACACCATGGCCAAGGTAAGTCTTATAAAGGACAACATTTAATTGGGCTGGCTTACAGGTTCAGAGGTTCAGTCCATTATCATCAAGGTGGGAACATGGCAGTATCCAGGCAGGCCTGGTGCAGGAGGAGCTGAGAGTTCTACCTCTGAAGGCTGCTAGCAGAATACTGGCTTCCAGGCAGCTAGGATGAGGGTATTAAACCCCCACCCACAGTGACACACCTACTCCTCTTTATTGGTTTTATCTTTCAGTCCCATGAGATAGTTACTGGGTCTTTAGGTTCTCCCCCTTGAACTACCTAAACATTTGACACTGTTTCTAACTCCACCAGCCTATACACAAGAGTGAAGAGTCGGGCTGGAGAGATGGCTCAGTGGTTAAGAACACCCAACTGCTCTTCCAGAGGTCCTGAGTTCAATTCCCAGCAACCACATGGTGGCTCACAACCATCTGTAAAGAGATCTGATGCCCTCTTCTGGTATATCTGAAGACAGCTACAGTGTACTTGTATATAATAATAAAAATAAATCTTTAAAAAAAAAAAAAAAAAGAGTGAAGAGTCTGGTCTCTCAGGTCCTATCCCTGCTCAAAGATTCCTTCTCGTTGGCCTGACAAGGAGGGTCAAAACTATGCTGGAACCAGTCATTGGAAGCAGGGAACAAGAGTTTCTAACTCACTTGATCCAATCATGACCAACCCTTAAAGTACCACAAAGGAAAATCAAGAGAAAGGCAGAAGCCCTGTATCTTAGTCATTGGGTGTGTCTTAGCACTCTGTCTTATTCTTCAATTAAACTAGGCATTGCCTCCTGCCAACTTCTCTATCAAAATTTCATCTAGTTTCTCCCCTTCTTTTCTATTTCTTCAGTCTCTACCCCAATTGACTGTTCTATCAGCCTACACTATTACCCTCAACTGCTTCTCCTATCCTGTTCACTGGACAGGGGTTGGGATAGCCAGTTTGTGTTCATAAGAGAGAAGTCTCAACATCAAGAATTGGGCCTGGTGTGGAGTAAACATTCTGAAGCCATTTGCCAAATGTTGACTGAGTGAGTGGATAACTTTACTGTTTTCATTAACTCCTGTGATTATCTTTTATTGACCTTTGCTTATAGTCTTGTTCCTTCCTGCCTTCCACCTAGAAAATGTCTGGAGCATACTAGGCCTTCCTTGTGTATCTGTTAAATAAATGAAAGACTGCAGACAGTTTCTGAATTATTATAGTTCACCTTATGATTATCCAATGTTTCTATTGTCCAAAAGTGACATGAATTCAATAGAAAACATACCTTGGGTTTTGAACTTGGATCTTTACCCAGGATAGCTCTATGTGGTCTGATATTCTTTAGTGATGATGGACAGCAGCAGCAGCAACAATGGCAGCTCCTAGTCAGCCTCATGATCATGAAGGAAACAATCAATGCTCTCCAGTGTGTTGTGATGCTAAGCTGGGATGAGCAGGACATAGCATATTAAATGCATTTATACTTAGGATACTTTCTACTTATGAAGGGTTTATAGGGACATCATCCCATTGTAAGTAGAAAAGTGTGTGTGTGTGTGTGTGTGTGTGTGTGTGTGTACTGGAGAAGGAATCCAAGGGCTCACTCTACCACTGAGCCACACTCTCACCTTATTCCACATCTTTGATGTTTGAGACAATGTAAGGCTTACATTGTGTAGCCCAGGCTGGTTTGAATTCATGATCCACCTGCTTCAGCCTCCAGAGAGCTGAGACCACAGGGATGTGACATTCTGACTGACCATTGCACATATTTCTTGAATTGAGTTAGAGAATTATTTTATAGTTAGAACTAGAGTTAAAAACCTAAAGAAATAAAATACCTGAATTTTCAAAAATGGAGATACATAACAGAAAGATGGAGATTTTTATGGAGGAGAGGACCAACAGCATCCTAACTGGAGAGCTGTCAAAGGAAGCAGTGACAAAAACAAAGGCCATTGGATTTATTTCTACTAATTGGGAAAGTTTTATTTACTAGTTATCTTTTATCTGGGGAAACAAAAAGAAATCTTATATGGCATTGGAGTATTTCCTCCTGCTTAGCTGTAAGAGATTTAGAAGGTAAACATAGGGAATTAAATCCCCTCCTTAATTTCTTTTGTCTGGGTTTCCTAGCTTGTTCTTTCTAGGCTGGCATTAAACTGTCACAAGTGGCAAAGGCATGAGATGAGCTGCAACATGCTCAGTGTGTGACTTACATCAAGCCTGGGTCTGGCTACACTACAAAGAGTCATGGTAAGACACCCAGGCTTCTCTGGGAAGGAGTATAATTTACTATGCTAAGTGCACAGTGGAAAAGGTCAAGTGATTAATAAGTCACCGATATGAAATGCGAGCCTATCAACCCTCTGCAGGGCTTGAGGGAAGGAAAGCCTTGCTAGGGGGGCTTTTGTAGCACTGAAAATCTGCAGACCTCTCAAGCAGGGATCTCCTTTCTTTCCTTAACTTTCTCATAAAATAATGGATGATCTCTCCCCCTCCCAACAAAAATAACTTTAATCTCACAGAAGTGATCTATAATGTCAGGTTCTATACTCATAAGATAGTTTCCATTTTGGCCAAGAGGAAATAAAAACACAAACAGAGTGTTTGCCATAGTTCTCAGTTCCTATAGGAAGATTTCAACAAAGTTTTACCTCCTGTGTCCTAATCAAATATCTCCCACTCAAACCTGTTTACCCTGGTTATGGCTTTTAAATTGTTTCGTAAATGGGAACAATACTCAAGAAAGTAACCTTTTAAAACAAACTAAGGGGAAAGGAGAGACTTTAATGATCTGTAAAGAAATAACTGAAGGGGCATTTGTTGAGGGAGGTTCCAGGAAACATACATATTTCATTCATCCACAGCACAACCTTCTGAGGTAGGTACCATTCTCTTACAGATGAGAAAGCTGACTCTTGGACAGAGGTTGAGTGATGCCAAGACCACATAACTGCAAAGAGATGGAACCAGAGTAAGCAGAGTTTGCCTTGGGAAAATGGTACCATGGGTTCAGTGACATCGATGACCATTTCTATTTCTTGAAGTTTTTCATGTGTCAAGCACAGCAGTATGTATTTCAAATACTCATTTGCTCATAGAACGAAACATTGTTGAGCCTTTATTATATACTGTTACCAAAATACAGTAGTTAGCTAAAGCATCCTGATTCATCCCCCCCCCCTCTCTCTCAGACCATTCCATTATTAGAGTTTGAGAGAAAAACCACAAGGCAGGCAAGTTGTAAATCTCAGCAACTGCCAAGAGGAAGAAGATGAAGAAGCAGAAGAGAGCAAGCTATGCCTTTTGAATCAACGTTAACAATACAGCTGTGCTAGAAGCAGTATGAAGAGGACTTGAGGAAGTGGGATTCCAAGACACAGAGTTGCCCAGAGTGTGGGGCAAGCATACTTAAGATTTGTGTTAGTGTCCAAAGGAAAGATGGAAAGGAGTAAAGGAAAAGTTATATGTTTGAATGTTTTTATTTATTTTGCATTTGTTTTGTGGCTCAGCAGTTCAAACTACTGGCTGCTCTTCTGGAGGACCTGGCTTCAGTTCCCAACCCCCACATGGCAGCTCACAACTGTCTCTAAGTCCGAGATCTGACACTCTCACACAGAAACATATGCAGGCAAAACACCAATACACATAAAATAAAAATAAATATAAAATTAAAAAAAATTAAGTAACATTTATTTATTTTATGTGCCACCATACCCGGCTGATTATTTATTTGTATGTGTGCTTGTGTACTTGTGTGCTTGTGTGTGCACATGTGTTCATATACCTATGTGCCATGGCCTGTGTATGTAGGTCACAGAAAAAATTGTGAGAGAGAATTCTTTCCTTCCACCACATTGGGTCCCTGGGGTTGAATTCAGGGTATCAGGCTACTTCAGAGCGCTCCGTTACCACGAACCATCTTCCTAACCCTCAAAAGTTATATATTTCATACTTTATACTCCACAAAATTCTGGAGTAGAACAAATAGCAAAATCTTTGTGACATTGGATAGGGCAAAGATTTCTTACATATGATATTTAGTGAAAAAGCAACCAAATTAAAATAGATAAATTAGGCTATATCAAAATTTAAAATTTCTTCACCTCAAAGATACAATCATCCTGGTATGGTGTGGCATGACTTTAATCCTGACACTGGAGCGGGGTGGGCTGGGGAGGGGGAGTGGAGCAGAGGCACGTGTATTTCTGTGAGTTCAAGGCCAGCCTGGTCTAAATAGCAAGTTCCAGGGATGCAAGGGCTACACAGTGACACTCTGTCTTTAAACAAACAAACAAAAAAAATATATAATTCAACGCTGGATGTAGTCATAGAAAAAAGAAAAAAGAAAAAAATTCAAAGGACACAGAAGGTTCAGATTTTCTTTAGGCAGAGACCAAGAGAATAGAGGGGAAAGGCTAGGACCGTGGTATGTCCAGGCGTGTATGCAAATGACCAAGGAGCAGTGCAGGGGGTGGGGTGAAGAAGGGGGGGGGGCGGGGCAGGGCAGCGCCTTTCCAGGGCAATCAAAGGCTTGAGCGTTTCTGCAATCCCACTTACTTGTCTTGAACTGTCCTGTATTAAATATGTAGTTTCGCCCTCATAAACAAGAACCCTTCTTAATTGGCATGGTTATTATGCTCATTCAATATGAGGCAGCTGCTTTCAGCTTCCAAATCAGTGAGGCCAGTGCTTCTGTGTTTCATGTTCCCAACCTGCCTTCCTAGCTGATACTTGAACCTCTTTTTCCCATTTTAATGTCTCCTGATCGCGAGCAGTCTCTTTGCTAATGCCTTTTCCTGTGGGCAAGTCATTAGGAATGTCTTACTATAAACGTTTGTTCTCAATGTGCTATTTAGGAACGTCGTGGTGGGTGGGGTACGTGAATGCTTAGAATGAAATAAAACGTTCTTGGTACTGAAAGGTAAAACTGACTGTAGTGGTTTAGCTCCGTAATCCCAGTGAAGGAGGATGAGTCAGGAGAGTCCCAGTTTTAAATCACTTTGTACGACGTCGCCAAGTTCCATAAGAAGGTAGCCTATGGAAGCAGCAAAACTATTTATGAATCAATTCAACAACAAAAACCCTTACAGGTCAATTTAAAAATGTTCAAAAAGGGAACTAGAGAGTTGGCTCACTGGTGAAGAGCATCCACATTCAGTTGCTCGAGGTCACCTGTAATCCAGCTCCAGGGGGATCCCACACACCTCTGGCCTCTGCAGCAAAAATCACTCATGAGCACACACCCTCCCTCACACAGCATGTTCATACACATACCTAAGACTATTAAACAATAAAATTAAAACTTCAAGATTCATAACCATGTAGAGTTATAAAGGGTCACTTAGAAATTTTTTTTTTACGTTCAAAAGGTTTTTGTTAAAAGAGGATATGCAAACTGGCCAGATTTGGGTGCACATAGCTTTAAATCCAGCATTCAGGAGGCAGAGGCAGGCAAATTTCTGTGGTTTCCAGACCAACCAGTAATTCATAGTGAGATCTTGTATGCTGGAGATATGACTCAGCAGTTTTATCTATCTACCCTCCTTTCGTAGACCCTTCAGTTCTCAGCACCGCGGATGGAGCGCCCCTGTCGGCCACCATAAGCAAACGTGATCACTTTCACAAACACATGCAGACACACAGACATATACATAAATAAAATAAAACGAACAAATCAAATCTTTTTTTAAAAAAAGATAATTCATCAGTCATTTAAAAACCTTAAACCATATTAGCTCCAATTCTAGCCAAAAAGAATTTCAAGGCCTCACCGAGACTCGAACTCGGATCGCTGGATTCAAAGTCCAGAGTGCTAACCATTACACCATGAGACCACCTTACTGCTGAGTGTTATTTACAACCCTCTTATAGACAACTCTAGTTTCAGAACCGCTGTATTACATCTTCAATTTATGGCTGTAGATGAAATTTGATCACATTTTCTAACTTTTAAATACATAGTAATCATTTTCAACCAACTTAAATAACCAGAACTTAAAAGAAAAAAAAAAAGAAAAACTACCTCTTTGTGTGTGTGTGTGTGTGTGTGTGTGTCTGTTGTTGTTCATTTGTTTTTTTGGTTTTTTATTTTGTTTTCTTTTTTGTTTTTTTGTTTAGTTATTGTTTTTTTTTTTTTTTTTTGGTGTTTTTTGGTTTGTTTGGTTTTGGATTGGTTTTTTGAAACAGTGTTTCTCCGTGTAGTACTGGCTGTCCTTGAAGTCTCTCCGTAGACCAGGTTGGCCTCCAGTTTGGTAATCTGCCTGCCTCTGCCTCCTGAGTGCTGGGATTAAAGGTGTGCAGCAACACCGCCCAGCAAAAGCCACCCCATGATGGCTTTGGCAAACAAGGTATGAGAAATCACAAAGCACTTTATTTAGAATGAAGTGCGCCTATCAGTGGCTGTCTAGGTTGTCTATCTCCTGTAATTTTTCCAGCCCCTCTTTACACACATCCCCATTCTGGGCAAGGAGAAATGCATCTAAATGTGGAATTAGGATAGCAGTTTACTTTCTTTTCATTTCAATTCTAAAAGCTTTCTTTTCCTTCTGCGGTGACGATAACACCCTAAACCAAAGTGGAGGTAGAGTCTAGAATTTTTTAGTAGAGCAACTGCCTTAAAAACCTGTTGGAGGAACATATTTAGGTTCCTAAATATGGTAGCTGGTGGATGTGAGCTGAAAGCGGTTTCCTCGGGGAAGAAAACAGGCAGATGCCTGACTGCACAATCATGGGGGGTGTTGGGTGTGTTAAAACATGCTGGGGTTGCTGAGATATTTGAGAGTGAAGGAGCTACTAAGGCAACTATGACACTAAATTAAGCCATGCACATGGAGCGGTTTGGCCAAACACCACCACCCAGGTTCATGTGATGCTTTTTAGTAAGATCAAGGACCGGGCAAATGGTCTATTCTCTTACCCTCTGAGATATATTTCTTATAATTATTTCTTCATTTTGCTTTATGTGCACGGATGTTTTGTCTACATATCTGTCTGTGCACTGTGTGCATGTCTGGTGTCCATAGAGGCCAGGAGAGCACACTAGATCTCCTGGAACTGGAATCAACAGAGCTCGTTAGCCATCACTCTGGTGCCAGGATCCTCTGGAAGAGCAGCCAGTGGTTTAACTCCTGAGTCACTTCTGTAGCCTCACTTTTTTCTTTCTTAATAGAGTCTTTTTTGAAAAATAGAGCCTTACTATGTAGGCCAGACAGGTCTTCAGTTCGAAATCCTCCTAACTTGACCTCCAAAGTGCTAGTATTGCTAGTATGTACAACCATGCACAGTTCTATAATGACTTTTCCTGGCATTGAGGAGGGATAGAAAGACAAGGAAAAATAGGGGGGAAACAATAACAATGGGGTCTACTTAAAGTCTCTTGTTAGCAGTGAGAAAGACTTTTAGAACAATTAACATTTGCTGTGAAGATTGTATAGAGGCAATGTTCCTTTTTTTTCATACCAGAAATTGAATGTAGGGTCTCATGGCTGCTCAACAAACATTTGACCACTGAGCCACAATCCCAATCCCCAAGAGTCCTTCTGCAGAGAAATACGTTCAAATAAGAATGGTAAAATAGCAATAAAATAGACGTAAGGCCTGAGAATGCATATGATTAAGTGTGACATTACTTTTTTCCCTACATTTAAATCTGAAACTTTCTGGGACTCTCATAAGTAAGATTCTAAACCTCCCTGCAACCCTTATGACTTATGTTTTACCTCATCAGCTCTACTTCTATTTAATACATACTGGGATCTCACCTAAGGTGCTTAGCGACCCTTTGAAATAAAACTTCAGAACCCAGCAAAAGCTTATTTATATATACAAATAATAATATCACCTAATATTATGGTTTCTGTCTCAGGTAGTGGAGGCTGGTATTGAGCTGCTTATTTGACCCACCTTCTAGTCCTGCTCCGGTCATTTTAATATCAGACTCTTTTAGATTGTGTGTGTGTGTGTGTGTGTGTGTGTGTGTGTGTGTGTGTGTGTGTGTCATTTGTGAGGGTACCAGAGGAAGGTCTCAGAACCCTTGGAATTGAGGTTACAAGCATTTATGTGTCATCTGATGTGGGTGGTGGGAACTGATTATGAGTCTCTTGGAAGAAGAGCTGGGGCTCTTAACCACTAAGCCGTCTCTCCAGCCTCAGACTGTTTTCTGAGGCAAGGTCTCATTATATGGTTCAGGCTAGCCTCTCATTTGTGATCTTCCTACCTTAGCCTATCACATGCTGAAATTACAAGTGTACATCAGCATAGTCGGAAGGCTGAGATCAGACGTTTGATTGAGAGCAATACGCAACATAGTTAGCCAGAAGCTGAAATGCCCTGAGTCATGAATTTCTATTCTTTCTGAACCATGAGGCAAGATAAATGTTGAGGAGAGAGTGGGGAATGGCAACTCACTTACATCGTCTTTCATGTCTAGAACCTGGAGATAGTTTTACTGTCCCCCAGAAGAGTCTTGTAGGAAATTCTCCTTTGGACAACTTGGGACTGAGGCTGTGCTGGAGCAAGTGCTTGCCGAGGAAAGATGGAAGGCAACACTGATCTCAGGAACAAAGACACTAAGGGCAGTTTTTGCAAAGGAGAGATTGCTTTCTTTAGCCGATGCCTATAAAAGTGGGCTTTAAAGCTAATTTTCTTTCCTGTATCCACTTCAGCTCCTGTTCGAATGTAAAGAAACTCCATCTCAAAGTAAGTTGTTCAAATTAAACTTTCATGATTTTGGTGCCTAGGTAAAGGGAATTGAGCTCATGGGAGGATCATACCCAGTAGACACTGAATTTTGAAATAAAGAAGTCTCAGAGATGATATCACCCCATCCTGGGGAAAATGTGGACTTAACCTAGACTGGAAATGTGATAGTGGGAGTCAAGTATGACTTCTCTGCAAGAAGCATGGGCTAGGCCAAGGGTTGGCTTAGATGTTGGAAATTACACACACACACAAAGAAACATGTATAAAGGGCCAGGGTTCAGGGTCAAATCCCAAACACTACAATCCCCAATTGTGACATTCCCAAACACCAAAAGTCCCTAATAGCTAAAATCCTCCCAAATCAAGATCCCCAAAATATGATTCTGGAAGAAATAATTTAAAACTTTATTGAACACATTTCTTTAAATTTTAAAAGAACATCAATTTGAAAAGCATAAAACACCATGACAGAACACGTTATAGGTTGCTTTGCACATTAAAATCAGAAACAAAACCGTACATATTTTTGTAAGCATAAACTGTACCTGGGGGAGTTGCATGTAAACACAATATAATAAAACATTAAAAGTAATGTTGTCATCCATGATAAGGAAATGGGCAATATTTTGAGTAGATTTTGATCATATGAAATACCATGAAGATTACTTAAGAGTAGAACTCTCTCAAAACAAACAGAAAGAGGACTCATTGCTTTGTGCAGGAATTCAGTTAAGGTTAACAGAAAGTACAAGGCATGAGAGGGTTAGGAATTTAGGTCTAGGTCAGTGGGAGAATGCTTGCTTTGAAAGTGCAAGGCCCTGAATTCGGTCCTCAACAAAAAAAAAAAAAAAAACAACAAAAACAAAAAAACAAAAAACAAACAAACAAAAAACCCCAAAACCAAAAATAACAGCAACAAAAAAGATAAAATAAGAAGGCATAAGATGATTGCCCGGGTGTAGCAGACAAACCATATTTTTTTTTTTATTAACTTGAGTATTTCTTATATACATTTCGAGTGTTATTCCCTTTCCTGGTTTCCGGGCAAACATCCCCCTCCCCCCTACCCTTCTTTATGGGTGTTCCCCTCCCCATCCTCCCCCATTGCCGCCTCCCCAACAATCTAGTTCACTGGGGTTCAGTCTTAGCAGGACCCAGGGCTCCCCTTCCACTGGTGCTCTTACTAGGATATTCACGTTACCCTATGAGGTCAGAGTCAGGGTCAGTCCATGTATAGTCTTTTTAGTGGCTTAGTCCCTGGAAGCTCTGGTTGCTTGGCATTGTTGTACATATGGGGTCTTTGGCCTTCAAGCTCTTCCAGTCCCTTTCTCTGATTCCTTCAACGGGGGTCCTATTCTCAAGTCAGTGGTTTGCTGCTGGCATTCGCCTCTGTGTTTGCTGTATTCTGGCTGTGTCTCTCAGGAGCGATCTACATCCGGCTCCTGTCGGCCTGCACTTCTTTGCTTCATCCATCTTGTCTAATTGGATGGCTGTATATGCATGGGCCACATGTGGGGCAGGCTCTGAATGGGTGTTCCTCAGTCTGTGTCTGC
>NC_046172.1:20922827-20998570 GCF_011064425.1 Rattus rattus
ATTTCCTGAACAAAACACCAATGGCTTATGCTCTAAGATCAAGAATCGACAAATGGGATCTCATAAAACTGCAAAGCTTCTGTAAGGCAAAGGACACTGTGGTTAGGACAAAATGGCAACCAACAGATTGGGAAAAGATCTTTACCAATCCTACAACAGATAGAGGCCTTATATCCAAAATATACAAAGAACTCAAAAGTTAGACCGCAGGGAGACAAATAACCCTATTAAAAAATGGGGTTCAGAGCTACACAAAGAATTCACAGCTGAGGAATGCCGAATGGCTGAGAAACACCTAAAGAAATGTTCAACATCTTTAGTCATAAGGGAAATGCAAATCAAAACAACCCTGAGATTTCACCTCACACCAGTGAGAATGGCTAAGATCAAAAACTCAGGTGACAGCAAATGCTGGCGAGGATGTGGAGAAAGAGGAACACTCTTCCATTGTTGGTGGGATTGCAGACTGGTACAACCATTCTGGAAATCAGTCTGGAGGTTCCTCAGAAAATTGGACATTGAACTACCTGAGGACCCAGCTATATTTCTCTTGGGCATATACCCAGAAGATGCCCCAACATATAACAAAGACACATGCTCCACTATGTTCATAGCAGCCTTATTTATAATAGCCAGAAGCTGGAATGAACACAGATGCCCTTCAACAGAGGAATGATACAGGAAAATGTGGTACATCTACAATAAATGGAATATTACTCGCTATCAAAAACAATGCCTTTGCCTTAAATTTGTAGGCAAATGGTTTGAACAAATATCATCCTGGGTGAGGAATCAACCCAATCAGAAAAACACACACATGGTATGCACTCATTGATAAGTGGATATTAGCCCAAATGCCTAGATGCACCTAGTGCCTGAACAAATGAACTCAAGGCAGATGATCAAAGTGTGAATACTTCACTCCTTCTTTAAAGGGAACAAGAATACCCTTGGCAGGGAATAAGGAGGCAATGTTTAGAACATAGGCAGAAGGAACACCCATTCAGAGCCTGCCACACATGTGGCCCATACATATACAGCCATCCAATTAGACAAGATGGATGAAGCAAAGAAGTGCAGGCCGACAGGAAACGGATGTAGATCTCTCCTGAGACACAGCCAGAATACAACAAATACATGGCGAATGCCAGCAGCAAACCACTGAGTGAGAGAACAGGACCCCCTGAAGGAATCAGAGAAGAAGAACTGAAAAGAGTTTGAAGGGGCCTCGAGACCCATGAACAACAATGCCAAGCAACCAGTGACTTCCAGGGATAAGCCACTACCCAAGACCACATGGACTGACCCTGGGCTCCAACCTCATAGGTAGCAATGAATATCCTAGTAAGGGCACCAGTGGAAGGGGAAGCCCTTGGTCCTGCCAAGACTGCACCCACAGTGAACCTGATTGTTTGGGGGAGGGCGGTCATGGGGGGAGGATGGGGAGGGGAACACCCATATAGAAGGGGAGGGGGAGGGGGAGGGGGATGTTGGCATGGAAACTGGGAAAGGGAATAATGTTTGAAATGTAAATAAGAAATACCCAATTTAATAAAGATGGGGAAAAAAGAAAAGGAAAGAAAAAAGAAATGAATTCACATCAGTATCTATTTCATTTCTCACTTTAGATTTGAGAACAATAGTTCAATCTACTCATGAATCATGTGCTGAACAATGTTATGCTTAAAATATAAAATATATTTTTGGTTTATTGACATAGTTTAATGATTTTGTATAGCTTGAACGCATATAGTTTATGTTTGTAAAATATATGTGTTTGTATCTTTGTGTGTAAAAAAGAAGGAGGAGGAAGTAGAAGGTCTTGTAGTTCCTGACACCAAAGCATACTACAACAGCTATGAATTTAAAGGAGAGCTGGGGAGAGTGTATGGGAGGGTTTAAAGAGAGGAAAGGCAAATTTTTGTAATTAATTTGCATTCTCAAAAAATGTTTTAAAGAGTGGATATCACCAGTTAAGAGCTCTGTCTGCTCTGCCAAAATACCTGGTTTGATCCCCAGCACCAGCACGGTGCCTCAGAACTAGCTATAACTCTTGCTTAAGGGGATATGACCGTTTTTGGTCTCGTGTGTGCACACACATGCAGGCAAAACAATCATACATATAAAATAATTTAAAAAGAACTATGAATTTATAATTGAACTAAATATCAGATGTTCAAATAGATAGGCATAAAAGAATGACTTGAGACTTAGAAAGAAACACATACTTCATTGACTTTCCACAACAGTATAAAAAGTATTCTTCAGGGAAAATAAATAGATCCATGCAGAAAACAAACTGGTGATCTGTCATATGCAACAATTAACTTGAAATTGACTCCAGATATAAATTTTAAAAGCACACTTATGAAACTTTCTGAAGCAAAGAAAATGTGTAACCTTGAGCTAGGCAATGATTTCTTCAATGGCACTGAAAGCACAAGTGACAAAACCATACATACTGAACCCATGAAAGCGTTCGAAGGCTTGCATGCAAAGGATGCTCTCAAAAATGCAAAAGACAAGTCCACAGAATGAGAGGAGATAGATAATTTGAAGGTGAAAGTCCAGAAAGGAAACTTGTAACTAGAATATGTTTAAATAAAAGGCAAATCAAGGAAAAAAAAAAAAAACAGAGCTCAGGGAGTCGGTAACTGGTTGTGAAGTCCTACAGTGTCAATTAACCCAGAGTCCTAGGAGCTCCAGAGACTAGAAAACTACCAACAAGAGAGATCTGGTTAGGGGTTGGTCTGAGGCCCTGCATATCGTAGAGAGAGAACTGCCTTGTGGGAGAAGATACACCTAACCCTACTAGACTTGATGTCCCAGGAAGGAGGGATGCAGGGGGTGAAGTGGGGGGTGTGGGCAGGTAAGGGGTGGGGGGGGAGCATCATCTTGGAGGCATAGGGGATGGGGTATGGAGTGAAGAACTCTTGGAAGGAGGACTGGGAAGAGGAGGCAACATTTGGAATGTAAATAAATAAAGCAATTAGAAAAAATATGGAGACAAAGTGTGGAGAAAGACGGAAGGAAAGGTCATCCAGAGATCTATCTACCTGGGGATCTATCCCATATACAGACACCAAACCCAGACACCATTTTGGATGCCAAGAAGTACTTGCTGACAGGAGCCTGATATGGGTGTCTCCTGAGAGGCTCTGTCTCAGAGCCTTACTGATACAGATGAGGATGCTTACAGCTAACCATCGGACTCATCACGGGGACCCAATGGAGGAATGAGAGAAAGGACTGAAGGAGCTGAATGGGTTTGCAACCCCATAAGAACAACAATACAAACTAACTAGACCCCGCCAGAGCTTCCAGGGACTAAACCACCAACCAAAGAGTACACATATAGGGACCCATGGCTCCAGCCACATTGGACGAGAAGGAAGGATAGGTGGGAGAAAAGTTTGAAGGAAGAGGAGGAAACTGGAAGAGAAAGGAGGAAGAGATAGGAGGGAAAGGGAGAGGAGCCGAGGGACAACAATGGAGGCTGACGTTAAGATTCTGCTCTGTGTATTTACAGGTTGTTATTAATGTTCTTAAAGGATGGATGGTACTGGGCTTTGTATGTTTAGGTGGGCAATTATATCTTATCAATTGGGCCAAAGGTTATTGTGTTGTGTGTTCTTTCATGTAGGTTTAAAGTGTAATGAGTGTTCAGAATTGGCTGATACAGGCTGCCACAGGGTTGAAATAACTTCTGGCAAGATATCAGCAGATATCTTGGGGCACCACAGATAAAAAGACACAACTTACTTTTTTTTACTTTTTTATTTTTACAACAACACACATGTAGCAGAAGGATGGCCTTGTCTGGCATCAATAGGAGAGGCCTTTGGTCCTGTGAAGGTTCAGTACCCCAGTGTAGGGGAATGCCAGAGCAGGGGGGCAGGAGGGACTGGGTGGGTTGGTGGGGTAAGAGCCTCATAGAAGCAGGGGAAGGGGGATGGGATAGAGGGTTTCCAGAGGGGAAACTGGGAAAGAGGATAACATCTGAAATGTAAATAAAGAAAATATCCAATAAACAGTTTTATATATGATAGAACAAAAGAAAATGTGGTGATGTTTTATGGATACTTTTCCAAATGGCATATATAGACTCACACTATCAGAACCGATAATAAAAAGCTATAATAAAACATTTACAAGGGCTATATAAAATGGACTAGGTCCTATGCATTACTTGTGACAAGTAAATTGGTGGAGTTGCTTTGGAAAACAGGTCAATAAGTTCTCAAAATATTCAGTATAGTGTTGTCATATGAGCCAGAAGTTCTACTCCTGTGTATATATCCAAGACAAGCAAAAGCAAGTTTCCATGAAAGCTTGAACATCAATGATCACAGAACTATTCACGATAGTCAAAAAGTAGGAACTCAAATGCCCATCAACAGATAAACAATAAAAACAGAGTTGATACATCCATTCCAATGCAAAAGGAATAAAGCAATGATTCACACTACAAAGTGAATGAATATTCAAAACTATAAGTTAAATGAAAGAAACCAGTCTCAAAAGACCACATTTTATATCAATATAGAATGTCCAGAGCACATATATCCATAAAAATATAAAGTATGTTGGTGGTTACCAGGGACTGCGGAAGAAAGAGTAGATGGGGAGTGTGGATGATTATTTAATACTATAAATATATAAAAGCCAATGAACTGTATACTTTTTTAAAGGTAAATTTGACTTCAACTTATATAAATAAAACTCTTCAGACTGGATTTGTATCATGAGCCTCAAATCCTAGATATGCAGCAGGAATCCCATAATCCATCTAAAGTCTAAATCCTACTAAATTGGATAAAATTTCAAAGGGAAACAACTACCTCTTTCAGGAATGAGACATGAAGTGATCTACAGGGCCAAGCTGACCAACTATATCCTTCAGAGAAGGTGAGAGGGAGTCTGGTCTTGAAAGCATTTCTTATCCCCAAAGAGTTTCCTAGTTCTCAAGTCACAGAGAAAAATAACCGTGACAGATTTCCACCAGTTCACTACTGAGTAATCAACACTTGCCTCCCACATTAAGCCCAAACCCTAGCAGGATGAGCAAACATTTCATAACAGGAAGTTATGGGAAGTGCTTCAGTCCCCTGTACTGAAGGGGGCTGAAACGAAATCTGAAGAACATAGCAGTACCTGAAAGAATGGTCTGGAATGCTTCTGTCATTTCAGCTGCATTCCAGGAGGTGGTAGCAGATGGTTATAAAATTCCCTGCTAATATGGATATCAATTTTGTGGTAGGTGAATCTAGCCAAGAGAAATAGCTCTGAATTCTCATGTACTACTGTTAGACCTTACAGCATAATTGGTGATATGCATATATGAGGCAAGATATGAAAGAATGAATGAAAGGTAGGACTATCTTTCATTCCTGCCCCCGGTCATACTGTTCCTTTCCCTAGATGCAAGCATCACGCATCAGTTATCCTGACCCAGGCACAGTAATCTCAGTTCTTGAAAGGTAGAAGCAGGCAAACCTGGGTTGCAGGTTTTGAGACCCTATCTCAAAAAAAAAATTCTTCTTGGAATTGTCTATACATTTACAAGCACAAATATTCTGCAATGTGTCTTTGTTGCTTAATCTCAGATGTATTCTAAGTAGTACACAGACATCATTCTTTTGAAGAGCCTTATTTTATGGTATTGGATGCATTTTAATTTTAATTATGGGATGAATGTTATTATCAATATTTTTAAAGCAAGGGTAGCATCTTTTCCTTTCCTATGATTTAAAAAAAACACTCTGACAAAAGCAACTTAAGGGAGAAAGGGTTTATCATAACTCACAGTTTCAGGTTACAGTCCATTATAACAGAGAGGTCACAACAGCAGGAACTTAAAGCAACTGGTCAATCATAGCCCCAGTCAAGAAGCAGAGAATTACAAATACCTACCTCTGTTCAATCACCCTCTTATTTCACATAGTCCAGGATCCCAATTGGTGAATGGTGCCTCTGTAGTAGGAAGGACCTTCTAACCTTATGCTCACAAAACAACCTAATCTATGCAATCCTTCACTGAGAGTCCCTCCAAAAATTCTAGATTTTGTCGAGCTGGAACATTACACTAACCATCACTTGTGGGAAACCATTAATGATGTAAGTATTTTGTTCAGGTATCAGAATGGTTTTAATGTGTGACTCTTAATGGAAGAGGGCATATGAGGTATGGTAGAAAAGGCTGTTCGTCAATATCCACCCTCCTCTTTTAAAGTAAAACAGTGCCATTAGAAAACAACTACCTTGTTTCATAGCTAGATGTATCCATGGGACCAGTTTTCCCCCCACTTTGTCAGCGTGGATGTGGTGGAAGTCCCTAGTCTAAATTTTTAAAGGGTAGCTATAATTCCTCACAGTCTTTGTGCTTCTGCCAGCATTCTCAATAACAAGAATAGATAGGGCTTTTGCAATAAAGGCAGAATTAAAGCTTTTTACCATCACCATGGAAACCCCTTGCTGTGAACCTTAGGCATGGCTTTGGAAGAACAGGTCAGAGTCAAGAGTGGAAGGAGGTGAAGTTCCACCCAATAGAAGAGGGGAAAAAACATTTCATGGAAAAAAAAAAGAATTACCATTATAATGATAAAAGCCAGTGCAATTGTAAAAAGGATTGGCCTCAGCATGTGATTTTTCTTATAGGAATTTCAGTAATAGATGTTTCATGGCTGCAACAGCAGACCTACAAAACTAAATCGTCATCAAACAGGCCTCAGGCTTGCCTGCCTCTAGATTTTGTAGATGTGTATCACACCCTGCATAATTATTACATCTACTTCTATATTTGTGCATACATGTGGCAGGCTCATCCTTACACATTTTGTATTGTCTTTCAAAAGGCGGCAGTTGTGTGAGACTGGTGGGATAAGCTTTAAGACCAGGTTAGCTATAACAAATTATCTGATCAGATTATATCACCTTCTCCAATGAAAGCCCTCACTTGTTTGATGCCTGCTCCTAGAGCTCTGGGCTTCTGTAAATTACACATCCACACTTTCTTTGCAATTCTCAAAATTGAAGCCTATTGTCCTGTATTTGCAAACTTGCCATTTTTTATACATTGTTGCTTCCTGTTTGATATAAACAGTCCTCTTCTTTAACCATCTTGTCTTCTTTTTCATTTCCCCTTGCATGCTTGCTTCTTGGCATTCTCTCTCCATCCATTTTCTTTCTTACTTCCTTTCTTCCTACCTTCCATTTTGTTTTTTGGGGTTTTTTTGTTTGTTTAAGAAATTGTCTCACTGTGTAACCCTGAATGGCCTTGGACTTGCTTTGTAGACCAGTCTGGTCTAGAACTCACAGAGATCCAGCTGCATCTGACCCCCAAGAGCTAGGATTAAAGTAGTATGTCACCATACCAGGCTTCTTGTTTTAGTTTTTAAAAATAATTATTTATTTTATGTATATGAGTACACTGTAGCTGTCTTCAGACACACCAGAAGAGGGCGTCAGATCCCACTACAGATGGTTGTGAGCCACCATGTGGTTGCTGGGATTTGAACTCAGGACCTCTGGAAGTGCTCTTAACCACTGAGCCATCTCTCCATCCTTTTTTAAAAAAATAACTTTAGATTTACTTACTTTTTTATGTGTATGGGTGTTTTTCCTGAATGTACATATGCACCAAATACATGCCTAGTGCCCAAGGAAGTCCAGAGAAGGTGTCGGACCCTCTGGGATTGGACTTACATGAGTATCTTAGGGTTTTTTTTTTCTTCTTTTTCGGAGCTGGGGACCGAACCTAGGGCCTTGCGCTTGCTAGGTAAGCGCTCTACCACTGAGCTAAATCCCCAACCCCAGTATCTTAGGGTTTTATGTTGTGAACAGACACCATGACCAAGGCAAGTCTTATAGAGGACAACATTTAACTGGGGCTGGCTTACAGGTTCAGAGGTTCAGTCCATTATCATCAAGGTAGGAGCATGGCAGCATCCAGGCAGACATGGTGCTGGAAGAGCTGAGAGGGCCACCTCATGTTCTGAAGGCCGCTAGAAGACTGGCTTCAAGGCAGCTAGGACAAGGATCTTAAAGTCTATGCCCACAGTGACATCTCCAAATAGTGCCACTCCTTGGGCCAAGCATATTCAAAGCACGATGAGCAAGCATGTGGGTACTGAGTGCTGGACAGAGTAGCCAGTGATCTTTGCTGCTGTGCCGTTTCTTTTGCGCCTTCATCCAATTTCCTTTGCATATTATCATTACACTTTAAGCTACTCTTTCTCCACACCTTGGCAGCACGCACTGCTTTCTATCACCCTGTGGGCCCCATCTTTTAAAGAAGGCTTTGTTTTTTCCACTCAAGTCAATATCTTGCTTCATGTCAAACCATCTTCTCTTCTTTCCCATACCTTTTCTTATTCCTGATTTTATAAACAGAGCAGCCCAGATAGGCTGTGTTAAAAGCCAAAATTGGCAGAAGGAGAGACTGGAGGGATAAGGATCTAGCAGAGTGGCAGACCAAATCAGCTGCCCATGGCCATGTTGACATTCTTGCATGCCTCGGAGAAGAGAAGCACAAAAGTTCATAAGAAAGGTGAACAAATAGAGTAAAAATGGTGCCTGCCAATAGTCAACAGAAGCTGGATGAACCTTGTGAGCCGATGAGTCAAAAAGATGAAATAATGGCCGATGATAGTGTGGCGAAAATGCTTGAATTTACAAGGAATCAGGAAAGTTTTTGCCTATATTCAAAAAGATGAAGACTGATACATGAAGGTGTGAGGACACATTGAGACAATGCTAGAAATAAAGCAAGCTCACAGGCTTTCTGCAGCAGTCTAGCAATATACATCTGCACTCTAAACCTCAACAGCCTTTGATCCAAAAACTCCTCCATTTAGGATTTAACACAAGTGCAATGAGAATGGTCGTATAAGTTCTCTTAGGCAGATGCCTCTGCTATGCTTAGTCTCTCTCTAAGCATTTCTGGTTCATCACATTTTAGATAGTTTCTAGAAACATAGAACATAATAAAATTATACACAATTTAGAAACCCTGTTGTACTTTTCTGTAAGAATGAACTAATCCAGAAACAAATTAAGTAGATGTACTGTATGGTGGTTTGGGTGAGATGTCCCTCAGGTTCTCAGGCATTTGAATACTTGGCCTGTTGGTGGTCCTATTTAGGCAGGTCTAAGGAGTGTGGCCTTATTGGAGGAAGTGTGTCACTGAGGACGGGTTTTGAGAGCTTAAGGGCCTGTGCTTTTTCAGTTTTCTCTGTTTCCTACTTGTTGTTTAAGATGTAAGCCGCCAGTGTTCTGTTTGCTGCTCCAGCTGTCACGGCTGCCTGCTGCCACACTTTTCCAACCACTGTGGTGATGGACTCTTCTTATTCCTCTGAAACTGTAAGCTCTTCTGTAAGTTCCCTTGATCTCGGGGCTACGTCACAGCAATAGAAAGCTAAGACACAATTATAACACCTGCCTTTTATTCCATAGAAACATTCTATTCTTCATGAGATAAATTTAAATGGCTCATTAAAAGTTCATTTCTGTAAGCCTTTTGTGTAAGCTGGATAAGGTGGCTCATACCTATATATAATCCTAGTACTTGAGAGGCTGATGCAGGAGGATTCCCTACAAGTTTCAGACTACCTTAGGTCTACATAGTGATTCTGAGGCCAGCCTGGGCTAAATAGTGAGAGTATATATCAAAACAGAACAAAAAAATATCCAATTGTGCAAACATATTCTTAAATTACAGTACGATTGGGCTCTAAATGCAGAACTGTCCGCCCAGATACTTTTTTACTATTATATGTGTGCATGTACTTTGTCTGCATATAAGTGTGTGAGCCACATCCATGCAGTGTCCAGGGAGCCCAGAAGAGGGTGTTGGATCCCCTGGGAATATTGTTACAGACACATGTGAGCAGCCTTGTGGGTTTTGGGGGCTGAACTTAGGTCCCTCTAGAACAGTGACCCGTGTTCTTAACAATTGGGACATCTTTCCCAGTACCCCGCTAGCTATTTTTAATACAACTATTAGATTTATCTAGACATATTGAAAGATTTCTCTTCAACACATTTATCAAAACAAAATACTTTTCATCAAGAAATACATGTCACCATTGAAGATGTTAAAAGACACTGCCTAAATTCAGAATCTCCCTAAAGCCCGAGATGGGATCTTAAGATTGCAACTTAAATGGCTATGAGCAAAGTTAGGCAGAGCAGGAGGATAGAAAAATGTAAGATCTGTTAACAAATGGGTGCGATGACAGACTAAATCCTAGTCTGGTCATTCTGTAAGCCTTCTAAAAATCTTTCTAGAAAGCATCACACTATCCACTGGCATCAAGGGAGCCCTGGGGCTTTATCCTTATCACTCAAAAATCAAGTATCAGGGCTGCCCCCTGGAACTTTTCAGCCATGGAAATGTGAGCCTTGGGTACGTATTAATGTATATGGGCCAAATAGGCTATCATTTGAAGTACGTTTATCAACTAACCAAAGCCTTACAATCCCAAGCAACACATATTGGCATTACTTTAAAGATAAAAAATCTGGGGCAAAAGATTTGCTCACTTTCTGAAAAACAGACAGGCACAAAGCATCTACCCATGCTCCAAATACATTGAGAGATACACATACATTTGCACTCTTAGTCCATGCAAGGGAAAGACACTGACACAGCTTTCCATATTATTTTAGTCTTCTTTCAATCACAGTAGAATCACCTAGTTCCTAATCCTATATCCATGTGAAAATTTCCTAACATCATCACCTATCACTACTCTGACCCTAAAGAGACCAATCACTATGAAACTATGTCATAATTTGGAACAAAGTATGGGGAAGATTTAAGAGAAATTTTTATCTGATGAACTCATTGCAGAGAATCAGTTTCATAGCAAGGTCCCAATTTGAGTATATTGAAAAAACAATCTATAATTTCACTATGAGGAGAGTATTTATTAGAACAAGTGAAACAGTGTGAGCTCTGCCAGGACACTGAGGTCATACTAATGTGAGAGCCAATGAGACTCTGTGCTAGTAGACAGGGTAATAATCTACACATCACTAGCAGCCAAGTCTGCCTTGATTTAAACTGCACACAGATCAAGAAAACATTTCAGGAAGTCATACTGATAGTTCGCCTCCATACATCAGTGGAAAGGGCCTGTAGCTCCCCACATGACATCTAAGACAATACTGTCTCTGCTGTTACTTGTACAGCACACCCTACCTCACAGGAAGTATGGGGAAAAGCACTCCTCTCTGACACCTTCGGCCGCAGGGTAGCTATACAGCTGCTGGCTCAAAAATAATTCCCAGAAACTCCAAAGCAGCCCATCCACAAGGCCTATGGCCCTACACCCTCTACCCACCACCCCAACATCATTTACATTTGGAGTCTTCTGAATTGAACCCTAAGAGCACAAGGATAAACTACCATAGAAGGTTCTGGCCAGATGCTGATTACTGAGCTCTGACTCTAAAGAACCACACAATGTCTCAGGAAACTACCAGTGATCTATTTTAAAATTACCATGATAGAGAGGACAAGACTGCAGCCAAGCAGGCTCACAGTGGGCTGCCTGGAGTTGAAGCATTTTTATTCTCTTAGTTTTAAAAAAAAAGAACTTCATAATTCTTGATTCTCAGCAGTGTGGGAAAGTCTCCAGACCCATATGCTATGTATCTGTCTGGGATTTTTTTCTGCCCAAGAATATCACAGCAACATACAGACTTGCATGGCAAGGAAAATTGCCAGGTCTGTCTGCTCTTTTCCCTAACAAACAGAGGCCTCTGCAGCAGACAGATATAGACTAGCTCCAACAGGAAAGGGAGATATAGACTAGCTCCAACAGGAAAGGGAGATATAGACTAGCTCCAACAGGAAAGGGAGATATAGACTAGCTCCAACAGGAAAGGGAATGACTAGCTTGGGTGGATGCAGAGGGACACTTCACCTGAAACGCTGGGCTGGAAGACTTTATTCAGATCCAAGGAGGAGGCTCTGGAATGGGTTTTCTGTGGCCGTGGTGGTGGGGTGGGAGGGTCCTCACCCCTTTTCATGGCCTCTTCTATGGAGGTGCTAGAGTAAGATCTGTAGCAAAATAAGGGAAGGTCAGAGGGAAAAGAGCAGAGCTTTATTCCCTGAAGCTGGGTTGAAACAGAAAATACCCCAAAGTCAAAATGACTGCAGAGAACAGAAAGGTGCCAAAAGGCAGCTAGAAAGTCTACTGTTCCTTAAATGCCATTGTGTATAATAATTGTACAAACCCAGCTATGATTGGGATCTTTTGCCCTTAGTATATAATAGGCCTAAATTTATAATTTCTCCAAAAATGTTTTGTACAAATTCAAGTCAGTTTTTGTGATAGTTGTTAATCAGAACAATGTGTATAAGCCTTTCAGCTTGCATACTTCTGTGTTTTAGGAAAAGGACTTCATGGTATTAACTGATTAAAACCCTGGTTTACTTGCAATGTGATTGCAGGCACATGTGGAATTGAGACAGCCACACTGACTAAGAACTCAAACACAAGGTGTATGCCACAAATGATGCTTCGGAAAGGGAAACACAGCAATCAGCTTCGGGAGGTTAGCCAGCCTTGCCCTGAGAAATAAGGGGTTTATGGAAATTTTCAAAGCAAAGGCTTAAATTTAACTTTCTTTAAAGTGTAGCAAAGCATAGCTAACTTGGTGACTTCTGACACTATAATAATAACATTTAAAGTAAATGGAAGTAAAGCCAGAATGTTGCAAACTCCAATCTGTTTGTTCCAGTTTTTAAGGTGTTGGTTCAGTGCTTGGCAATCAGAGAAGAAATCTTCCTGGAGGAGTAGCTAGGACATTGGCAACTTGTTTTCTACATTAATTCAGCTCCATACACTATGGTTTATTGATAAGGACAAGTTCCTTATCAATACGAAGAACATGGAGAAAGTAGAAGTGTCCATCTCTTCTATTCGTTTTCTCAGCTGATTTTGTGTCACAGCAGAAAGCAGAGAATTACCTCTGAAGCAGAGATACATCTGAGAAAGAAATTTCCTTCAGGAAATTGGCTTTTGTAATTAGCTGTGACAGCAGTTCTTCCTAAATTAGAGCTGATCAGTGGCTATTAAACTCCTTTAGTTTTGGTAGTTTTTGACAAAGAAAAGTTTTGTTTGCTTTTAACTTTTATTAGGTTTGTTCGTTGACCACTTCATGCATGTGTAACATACATTTGGATTATTACAGCCCTCTCTAAGTTCCCTCCCATTTCTATTAGCCCCAAGCTTCCTCCCAAGGCTCTCCCACATACAAGAGGTTTTCTGCTTGCTGTTTTGTTTGGTTTGTTTATTAGACCCACTGAGGTTTATGTGTGACTACGGCTTGAACTAACCATCTGTGCCTAGTGAACTCCTTAGTGAATACAAAACTAGACACAATGGCTGCTCCTCTTCCAGAATCCATCAGTAAGCAATAGTTCAGCAGGGAGTGGCAGGGTCCCATGAGGTCCAATTCATAATTAACTGTTGCTAGGCAAGTTTTTCTTTTCCAAAAATGAAAGTTTCTCAAGGTCTCTCTGTGGTGTCTACAGGTTTGGTTTGTCTTGCAAGGAAGCAATCTTTAAGACAACCATAATAATGGTATGAGGGAATTCTTTTTGGTTGATCCTTGTACTGCATCTGGCTATACAGACAAGGCAAACAAATACAAGAGCTAAGGGGAAAGTTCTCTAACTCTGTCTAACAGAACCAAAGGGAAAAACAATTGTTCTATAAAGTAAGCTAGAGTCCCTAGCTGGATATTTAAAAAAAACTTTCTATGCCACATACAGCTTTGGTGACATGTTCTACTCAAGAAAGAAAGAATAAGTATAGAAACGTAAGTGTAATAGTTTGTGTGGGCACGCACATGCTTGTACACACATATACATACTATCCCACACCTCCTTTCTGTATATGATCTTCATGTTTAGTTTTTACATGGAAAGGTAATGAATACCAAATAAGTAAGACTATACTGCATGACTATGGCCAGATAAAACATAATGTACAAGGGATCGGCAAAAGGATAGAGAACATCACAGCAGAATGGTCGTTTTTCCTCCTACCCTTATACTTTTTACAAGACCTTACCACTTGACAAATGAGAATAAAGATGGTTTACAGTCTTAATCCCAGTAAATAGTCCACTAGGAATAAGGAAAATAAAATTATCTATATTGCACCAGGAGGTCAACCTCTGAAAAATACATTAAATTTGTCCAGAACATTACTAGTGGAGAATGTGCCTTTGGGATTTTGTACTTTCATTCATTGTTGGGGAGAGAGAGAGAAGAACTTAGCAGAAGCTATATTTATGAATTTCAATTTAATGGCTAATATGGTATACAACAGCTCATTTCTGAAATTCATGGAAGGCCTTTCTTATTGTAAAAGTGGGTTAATATTATCATTTCTATATCCCAAAGCTTAGTATACTAAAAATATACTTCAAAGAATTCACAACTTAAAAGAAAAAACAGAATGATTAAATATAAGCCACCATAGAAAAAGTGGCCCATACTTTTTTTTTTTATTCAAATTAATTGATTAAAATATACCAATGTAAGTATCTGTGGTTTATAACAAGAAAATGAATCTAAATTCTTGATTTACATTGAGATAGTATCCCTGAATTTCAAAGGCATAAAATGATAGTTTAAATAACTTCAGGAGTGGTAAAGGAACTGAAGCTGAAGGAGAAAAATAAGTCACTGAGAGCCAAATCAAAGCAAACCAACAACCAACCAACCACATGTGGCCCATATTACGTCAGCTCTACTGCTTGCCAGCAGCCCTAATACTTCTGTCTTCAGTGGGCCTCTTTCAGTGTCTCTGTATTTCCCCTCTTCCTCTCTTCCAAGTCTGATAACAGCTAGAACTCTGTTCTTTTGGTTCTCCCTCTTTTGTTGATGGATATGAAGCTGAGAAAAGGCACTAAGAATGGCTCAAACTTTAGGCAGTGCTTACCTGAGGCCCAGTGTCTCAATGTCTCCTTGAAGTCACCATAAACATTTTCCCTTCTACAGATTTTATGTTCAAGAGTCCTTACTGTTTAGGTGCTCATATTCACAGAGACTTTAGTTGTTACTTTTTAACCCTAGTTCCCTCTTAACAAATCTATAGTCTGTGATTACTTATCATCCTACCCCAAACCCAGTCATGTTACCCAAACGACTTCCTGCCAAGGGTCCAGATAGCAATAGCCATCATCTTCTAGCACTAAAGCCCACAAAGATTAAAAGGCTCTCCAGCATCACTGTGTAATCGAGGCAGGCCACTCTCAATAAGTGAAATGACCTACACATTTAGATTCAAGTCTAAAGGCAAAGCAGATAGTGATTTGGATGTGGTTTTGGAGTTTGTGATTTATTTCTAGGCAGGGGAAAGGCACAAAGGGCATCAAATGAGAAAGTAAGTAAACACTACCTGGATCTTGGTCTTGCTTTGAGACTGTTGCAGTCCTTAGAAGTTGCTGAAACAAAAAATTATTTGTTGGTTGCTTGGCTTGTCATTTCTCAGTTAATCAGGCAGTGAGAAAGCACCCGCTAGTACAGAAATGGCGCAAATGCTATGAGGTCGATGCACCCAGCATGTGTGAACGCAGGCTCCCACACTATGATAACCTTGTTTTACTTTTGAAGTTAGCGCACAAGAAGAAAGCGTGTCATGGGTTTTCAATTGAAGGTCAAGAGGCCATTCTCAGCCCAAATTGATTAGGTGAGGACATTCAAGATAAAAGGACAAGCCACTTAAGAGTTTGTCTTTTTATATAATGATAGATTCCCACCTGAGGGCTTCTTGGTCTCTCATGATAGTCTAATAACAGACTTGAAACCAGTCTCCCACGGAGGTTAGGAATATATCTAGCTGCATATCTTCTTTAACCATATAACATTACCAGATGTAGTAGCTAATACCTGAATTCTAGAGGCAGAGGCAGGAGGATTGCCACAAGTTCAAGGCTAACCTTGTCTATATATTGAGTTAGGCCAGCCTGTGCTCATGCATAGATATTGCATAGATATGCACATGCGTGTGTGTGTGTGTGTGTGTGTGTGTGCGCGTGCATGCACAGAGCATAGATACTATGGTCATGAGAAATGAGCTCTATAAAAAGGTTAGAAGGGCAGCTTCTCCCATAAGAAATATCCATTGGCCGGGTGGGGCACCATGCTTATGATCCCAGCACTGGAAAGTTGGTGCCCAGGAATATCACCATGGGTTTGAGGGCAGCCTTGGCTACCACCAAACCAAGAGCCTGCCAATATGCAGAATGAACCTTATCTCAAACCCCCTCCTCTATAAAAAAAAAGAGAAAGAGAAAATGGTCTGTCTCTGTCTCTCAGAAGCAACCATAACAAGAATACTATGATTAAAGTGTTTCAACCATATTTTCCCATCAAACCCAAATCATAATCTTCATGTTTTACTAATAGCCATGGAACCCACTGTCTCTCCCATCAGAAGTAGCGGGGAAAGATTATTAGAAACACTTATAAAAACATCAGTCCTCCTTTGTGTTTCTGCTTATTTGTAGAAGGTGCCTTTAGAACCTCAGAGCTCTGCTAGGGTTTTGCAAGCACTGCAAGTTTTCATCATAAAAATCCACAGGAAGAGTGCTAGAGGGAGAATATCCTTTGTTTCTTTGTTTCACATATTTATCCAAAAGAAAGCAACTTGGTTGTGGTCCCATCCTCTTACACTGTCCAAAGATAAAAAGCCTCTGGTGTGAAGCAGCATGATTGGATGATGATCATTAAACCCTGGCTTAACAAACAGGGAAGAAAGGAGCTGACACCATACGATGCCAGCAAGGCAAGGCAAAGCAAACCCCAGAGAGCAAGCCTTCATGTGGTCAGCTGCATAAAAACAAAAGAGCCATCTCCAGTTGCTACTGAGATTAAAAGGCTTGAAGCCTCAATGAAAGGTTGCCATAGCCTTTCACCCTAAAAAGCCAACAAGATCGGACTCTTCTGTTCATATGCCCACACACCTCAGGCAAAGAAGGAACAAAGCTCCTCCCTACCTCCATCAAACTCCAGAAGCAATGAAAAGGCAACTCCTCCTCAGCCGAAGACTGCCCCAGAGCTGGGAGGCAAACCTGTGATCAGACTCACTGCAGTGCTGGAGGTGGGCCTCTGAGTAGGCCTACCACTGCTCCTCCATCTTCCTCTTCTCCTTCAGGACTCACTGCTTTCTAGAAATATTTTCGTAGCAAAAGTCGTAGCCATGGCAAAACACTGTTTCCCACCTCATCATACCGTGGTAACTGTTAACTCCTTTGTCATTTTTCTTTATCATTATCTTTGTGCTACTGCAGGGATGGGTGTGAAAGGAAGTGTGAGTTCTGCTAATGAGAGATGGACAGACAGGCAGACAGACAAATGGAGTGCGGTGTGGATGAGCAGTGAAGAAAGGAACAGAGACCAGGTTGGGGGGTCCAGAGACCCCAGGTGCTCCTCATAGGCACATCACTAAATAGCTGAGCTGCCCTTTCCTCGCCTGGTAAACAAATCCCTCTCTCACAGAGACAAATAAGAAGGCTGGAGTCCGAGGAATGTGAATGTCCTGCAGAATTGCAAAAGCTCCTTTTGTAGAGGACATAAATAAAGGTCCGTAATATTCTAGGCCAGAATTCTGCATTTCTTCCTTACAGGATCAAGAGGTAGAGAGGGAGCACATAGCAGAAGGACCACGAGCTGCTCGCCAGCAAGGGAACAGCACCTGGAACTGCCCACAGCAGTCCAGAGACCATAGGAACACCTCACCATGATCCAGACAAAAGATGACCACTACTACCATGCACTGTGTGTTAGGCTAGACTGCAATGGGAGGTGTGGCACATATTAGACTCCACTAATACATGTGCATTCAATAACTAAAAGGGTGAGAGTATGTCGGCAATGTTTACCAAGGAATCTCCATTCCCGGATGATTTGGGCACCCCTCATCACCTTCACCGTTAGCAGAATTGGCACCATGTATAGTAATAATAAGCAGAGTAGAGACACAGTTTTCCTCTCTACCTGCAAAGATGTACCCAAGGTACAACTTGGTAAGTTGGCACCCGGTTGACTCCAAAAGCCTCAACAGTACCAGTCTAGTTAAGCCTTCCATCCACCACCCTGACAGCCCGACTCAGTTCCCCAGTGCATGTGAGTATCTGCAAAAATGGCAAGGGCACACTATGTTGCAAGCTCAAGCAAAAGCAATGGATGGATTGCAGCCATTTAGCTGAGAGCGGGGAAAATGACAACTTCCCTGGAACACTCCAAGATGTTATCTTCATCATCTTCCAGGAAATTAGAGACAGGATGATGACACAGACCTAAGGATTAACCTAAAAGCCTGCAATGGAGCCCAGAGGAACTTGTCTCAGTACTGACTACCAGAAATTGTAATTACTATCTTGTGACTCTGTTCCCCTAAGGGGAAGCTGTGGTGACTTCAGAAACAGGCTAGTAAATATTTGAGATGAGGGATTGTAATTACATCCAGAAGGGGGCAGCAAAAGAGCAGGGAAGAAATAAAACACACAGCATGTCTTCAGGCAGTGCGAAACAAATTTAGTATACTTTCATAAAAGGGCACACCTGTTAGGTTTTATCTGGTAAAGCAAGTCCTAGTCAAAGAATGTTAAAAATGAAAACGGAGGCTCATGCCTTAGAGAACACTTGATCTTGTGCTGAAATCTCTGGAACAAATAGAAAAACTTAGGATTCTCAAAGCCTATAGGAGAAGCATTAATTTAACACTCCAATTTGAAATAGCTTTTACTAATACCATGTCACGAAATTTACAAAGCATCTACCTTAACATCCAAAATCAGAGATGCTTAGAATTGGCCTATACGAATAGCATTTCCCCTGTGATGAATGGATCCAAATACATTTCGAAAGTTAAAACCAGGCTTGAGAAGTCCCCTTGATTTTAGAGTCGCGATTGATTTACCATCTTGATTTCTTATTTTGCAGCATTGCTATTTGGAGGTAGTGGTTTCCAAACAGGCATAAGCTTCAGTAGTCTACTGATTGCTTTGTTACAACTTTAAACAAAACAAGCTTCAGGGATGGTAGCTCGTCAGTGGGAAGCATTGTTTACATTCTAAATGTGCAAGAGCAATAATAATAAAGAAGAAAGAGAAGCTTGTTCTAATCCTCATGACCAAATATCTAAATAAAAATGCTTTCTGGAACCACTTGATTTTTAAGAGGGTTCACCTTGCCACCGATAATGGCTCCCTTAAGAGAGAGCTAAAGGGGGCTAGAGAGATAGCTCAGCACTGAAGAATGATTACTATTTTTGCAGGGGGCCTGGTTTAGATCCCAGCACCCACATGGCAGCTCACAACGATCTATAATTCCAGTTCCAGGGATCCAACATCCTTAGTAACATCCATAGACACTGCACATATATAAGGCACATATATATGCTCAGGCGTACACATATACACACACAAAATTAAATAAATAAATAGGTTTTAAAGAGGTGAAAACACAGGCCCAGAAATTCTCTATAATTTTCTAGACATGTTTTCTCCAAGAAACTGACTTCATAGCTTCCTTTCTTTCCCTTGGAATCCACTCCATGACTAAGCAGAACCTTCCTGGTAGGGAAGGATTATAAAGATATTTGAAATTGACACTTTGACAATGTAAATACCAACTCTGGGCCTCTAGTTAATCCACTTTATGAGTTCCTTACCTTACACAAAAAGCACAGGCATTTATCTGAATCGCTGCCCCAATTTGATACTTCTAAATTCAAACCGAAATCTAAATTCAGAGCCTAAAGTCATCCTCTGTGTAAAGAGAGGGTGATGGTAGAAAACCTAAAGCTTCTTGGTTTACAAACCCCAAGCCAAAAATTTAGAGACAAACAGACACACTGTCACAGACATAGCAATCTTCAGGTCACCAAACAGCTGAGGTTTTTACAACTAGATTATTGGATAGAGAATACATTAAAATGGTTTCATCCTACCTGTATCCTCAGATACGTCCTTTGGTAAGGATTCATTAACAGTACTTTTCAAAGCTAGTAGTATTTTGTTTCATGTTTAAGGAAGAAGAAAGAGAAAGGAAAAGAAAGAAAACAAAGGCCTTGTGAAATTTTATTTCTGAGATACATTACATTAAAACAATCCCTATCCATCAGTTTTTAAAAGGTCTTCCAAACCTCTAGAGTTGCTATAGCATTTCTAGAACAATGAAACCCTCATAGAGCATGAAAGCAGCTTCCCTACAGGCAGTCCTAGGAAGGCCTAATTTCAGCTTTCTAGAGAGAGAGCCACTAGTGGTTAGGAGGGGAATTACCAAAACAGATCTAAAATTTCTCTCCTTTTCCTTCTTTGGAGTCAATCAATGACAAGAGAAAGTTTGCGGTTTAAAGCCATGTTTTAATTTTGTTTAAGAGTTTTGTAGTTGAGGCAAAGACTCGTAAGTTACGAGAGTGATCAGCTGTAGACAATGTCTAGTTCCACTTGAATCTCCTAAAGAAACATTTAAATAAAAAGTATAGAACCATCAGAACTTAATGGAAAACTTCTTTTTCATGTTTAATGTCTCTATGAGGCTGAATTAATGGCAGGGCTCAATGGTAAAACCTGAAATGGCTTCACTTCGGATAGGCTTCTCCCACTTGTGAGTGGTGAATTGATGTAACAGATGGAACACTGGCTTAAGACAAACTCTTGGTTCCTGTCCAAGTTCTTCTTTGCTTTTTGTGAAAGTAGATCATTCATACTGCCTGCCTGAGCTCAGCTACTTATTTCAAAATGTTGAGTGATTTTAAAGGCCTAGCTTTGGTGGAGGACTGTTTTTAAAACGGTATAAGGAGGAGGAAACCTCACAAGTCAAGTAGAAGGACATACAAAGCACAGGGTCCTTGAAATGCCTGAAGGTTCTTCTCACTGGACACTATGCGCTGACTGCCTTCAGCCACCTGGTAAAATAAGCAATTGAAACTGGCCCACATCGCACCTTCACCCCATAAGACTATGAGAAACAGATAAAGCTTTAAGATTAACAGTCTGTCTGAAAGAACTTCTTTATGGATTAGACCTGTATACAAATGTATATTAGTGCCCTTTGTTTTCCAAATCATTTATGCCAACACTAGCTATTAATCTCTCAATTCTTTTCATTTCCTATGGGGCCAGAATCCAATATAATATATCAAAATACCCTCAGATAAACAACGACCAATGAAGTAAGTCTATTCAGACACAAAAGGTCTTAGTGATACATTGTGAATTATAGGTTTATGACAACTTAAACTACACAATATATCCAAATGAGTATGCATATTGCACAATGTCCTCATATTATCTAAAAGAAATAAAGGAGGAAATGGAGGAAGGCATTCTTATAAGAATAAAACTAATTCTTTCCTACCTTGTTTGTCATCGCCAGTAGTCACATCTTGGGTAGACACAGGAAAGTCAGCCTTGTCTTTAACAGATGTCTTCTTGGAAAAAGAAAATTAAATATATGAGTTGAAATAAAAATTAAACAATAATCACACATGAATAAATGTTTTTTTTTTCTTTTTTCTTTTTTTCAGAGCTGGGGACCGAACCCAGGGCCTTGCGCTTGATAGGCAAGTGCTCTACCACTGAGCTAAATCTCCAACCCCCATGAATAAATGTTTTAAAAGTTATAGTTCATGTCAAAATATGTCTTCAGTAAGTTCTGACATTTAATCTCCTTTATTAATTTGGTTTCCTAATGACATATACATAAATTTACACTAAAGTATTTACATATATAGAGGAAGGAAATAGATTTGAGAAACAGAGATTGAAATCAACGCTTATTAGTGAATGTTACATTGAATTTGAATCTTGACTAAGAGTCAATCAGAGATTTTTTTTTTTACATTTGTCCAGTCAGGCAATAACCAACCTGGCTTTAGGCCTTTTTTCACAAACAGGGAAAGACTATGATAATTCTGTCTACAGTGTGAGTACTTGCCAGGATCTATAATGTAGTGGATGTCCAGCCTTCTCACTGTAGATGTTTATTGATAAGCAGATCAACAATTTCCTCTAAACCTGGGTACAGTGGCACTGCCCCCCTTTTTAAAAATATTTATTTTAATAGAATTGAAGACCCAGAAATAAACCCACACACCTATGGTAACTTGATCTTTGACAAAGGAGCTAAAACCATCCAGTGGAAAAAAGATAGCATTTTCAGTAAATGGTGTTGGTTCAACTGGAGGTCAGCATGAAGAATGCAGATCATCCATGCTTATCACCCTGTACAAAGCTTAAGTCCAAGTGGATCAAGGACCTCCACATCAAACCAGATATACTAAACTAATAGAAGAAAAGTAGGGAAGAGTCTTGATCACATGGGCACTGAGGAAAGTTTCCTGAACAAAATACCAATGGCTTATGCTCTAAGATCAAGAATGGACAAATGGGACCTCATAAAACTGCAAAGCTTTTGTAAGGCAAAGGAAACTGTCATTAGGACAAAATAGCGACTAACAGATTGGGAAAAGATCTTTACCAATCCTACATCCAATAGAGGGCTAATATCCAAAATAAACAAAGAACTCAAGAAGTTAGACTCCAGAGAGACAAATAACCCTATTAAAAGCTCGAGACCCCACATGAACAACAATGCCAAGCAACCAGAGCTTTAGGGACTAAGCCACTGCCCAAAGACTATACATGGACTGGACCCTGGGCTCCAAACTCATAAGTAGCAATGAATAGCCCAGTAAGAGCACCAGTGGAAGGGGGGGAAGCCCTTGGTCCCCAAGACTGAACCCCAGTGAACGTGATTGTTGGGGGAGGGCAACACCCATAAAGAAGGGGAGGGGGAGGGGTTAGGGGGAATAATGGCCCTGGAAACCGGGAAAGGGAATAACAATTGAAGTGTAAATAAGAAATACTCAAGTTAATAAAGATGGAAAAAATGCCATGGACAAAATAAAAACTAAACTTGTTATTTTTTTTTAAATGGGGTACAGAGCTAAACAGAGAATTCTCATCTGAGGATTATTGAATGTCCAAAAAGCACCTAAAGAAGTGTTCAACATCCTTAGTCATCAGGGAAATGCAAATCAAAAACAACCCTGAGATTCCACCTCGCACCAGTCAGAATGGCTAAGATAAAAAACTCAGGTGACAGCAGATACTGGCGAAGATGTGGAGAAAGAGGAACACTCCTCCATTGTTGGTGGGATTGCAAGCTGGTACAACCACTCTGGAAATCAGTCTGGAGGTTCCTCAGAAAATTGGACATTCCACTACCTGAGGACCCAGCTATATCCTGGGCATATACTCAAAAGATGTTCTAACATTACAACAAAGACACATGCTCCACTATGTTCATAGCAGCCTTATTTATAATAGCCAGAAGCTGGAAAGAACCCAGATGCCCTTCAACAGAGGAATGGATACAGAAAATGTGGTACATCTACACAATGGAATATTACTCAGCTATCAAACACAATTGCTTCATGAAATTCATAGGCAAATGGATGGAACTGGAAAATATCATCCTGAATGAGGTAACCTAATCACAGAAAAACACACATGGTATGCACTCACTGATAAGTGGATATTAGCCCAAAAGCTCAGATTACCCAAGATACAATCCACAGACCACAGGAAGCTCAAGAAGAAGGACGACCAAAGTGCAGATGCTTCACTCCTTAAAAGGGGGAACAAAAATATTCATGGGGGGCTATGGAGGCAATGTTTGGAGCAGAGACTAAAGGTACGGCCATTCAGAGCCTGCCCCCACATGGGTATACAGCCCATATATATACAGCTACCAAAACTAGATAAGATTGATGAAGCTAAGAAGTGCAGGCTGACAGGAGTCCAATATAACTGTCTCCTGAGTGAGAGACACAGCCAGAGCATGTCAAATGCAGAGGCGAACTGAGAACTGGGTCCCCATTGGAGTAGTTAAAGGCCTGAAGGAGCTGAAGGGGCTTGCAACCCTATAAGAACAACAATGCCAACCAACCAGAGCACCCAGGGACTAAACCACTACCCAAAGACTACACATGGAGGGACTCATGGCTCCAGCTGCAAATGTGGCAGAGGATGGCCTTGTTGAGCACCAGTGGAAGGAGAAGCCCTTGATCCTGCCAATGCTGGACTCCCCTGTGTAGGGAATGTCAGGGGGGTGTTAATATGAGGGTGGTTAGGGAGGGGAACACCCTTATAGCAGAAAGGGAGGGGGATGGGATAGGAGGCTTATGTCCGGGAAACCGGGAAAGGGAATAATATTTGAAATGTAAATTAAAAATATCCAATAAAATATAATAATTCTAAGTAAACACAAAAAATTTTCTATCAAAAATAAAATAAAATTAAGTAAAAAATTTTATTTTTATTTTCATGTGCATTGGTGTTTGACTGAATGTACGTCTGTGTGAGGGCATCACATTCCCTGGACCTGGAGTCACAAACAGCTGGGAGCTGCCATGTGGGTGCTGGGAGTTGAGCCCACAGCCTGTGGAAGAGCAGACAGATCTCTATGAGTTTGAGGCCAGACTGGTCTACATAATGAGTTTTATGACAGCCAGGGTTACATAGTGAGACTCAAAAACAAGTCCCCTAACTCATAGATAAGAACAGGATGGGTTAGTACCCATAAAGTGTTTCTCCTTTTTTAGGAGAAAGAGGGGAGGTAGTGGGGGAGGGGCTTGAAAGGATGGAACAGGAGAGGAGGGAGCAGTGATAGGGATGTAAAGTGAATTAATTAATGCAAAAAGAAAAGTTCTCAGTATATTAATTGAATACTCAAATTGATCACATATGAATTATTTTCAAATAGTTCAAGTCTAGTAACTATACGAAGCTTTTCCAATATGTACTCTAATTGTAGTATTAGTAATATATAGTGTATTTAAAAGCTGCTCAGAGAGCAGATCTTAAATCTCCACTAAAACAAAGCCATTGCATAAGGTGTCTGAGTAACTACTTGGCTTGACTGTGTAATGGTTTCACAATATGTGTATGTATCTATCCATGTATCCACATATCAAAAACATGTGCAATTATATTGGTCTTACTAGATTAATATACTAGACCTCAACTATGCTGAAAAGTATGTGCTCTAAGGCCTCTGCTGTGGTTAAATATATTCATATTTGTGTCATCTTTATGTGCAAGGTCTGCAAAGGTATCCAAAAATGGAAAATATCTAGATAGACAGAGAAAAGTGACAGGTTGACTTGTCACCAAATGCACTTTGGTACTGCATACATTTTGAATAGATCTGAAACTTAGAGATCAATGTAAAAATGTAAGGATGGTGATTAAAAGCATAGAAGTCTTTGGTCCAGTGGTTAATTTTCATTTACTACTCAGAACTCAAAGCCATGCTTCTAGCTTTAAATGGTTCACAAATAAAATGTCATAGCACTACTAGGTGGGAAGGAGGGGTCTAACAAGCCTCATCTAGGTGATTCTTCAAGTGTTAATGTCATGGTTGTAGCATAATGTAGTATATATTAGCTCACTTTAAAGTAAAAATAGTCTATGTATCACTACAGAGAAACCACTAGACAGACAGCTCCAACATCCACTGCGTTATGTGATAAACTGGAAAATATTTCTCTGTAAAGAATAACAAAAATTATAACATTTCTCAGGCTATCCCAAAGTCCATTTAAACCAAATAGAAACTGAATTATATATTCATCAATACTGTTTAAATTCTAGGATGCTGGAAGAAACTTTAGATGCATTTCTTAAAAGAACCATGTTTTACTTTTAAGTTGTGTACATGAAGTTCCAATATTTCCCTTCATTTTTAATTTAGATTTTGAGAATTTCATGTGTAAGTGCTGTCTTTATATCATGTTTCTCACATGCTCTCCTTCAAATCCTCCTATGTCCTCCCCACTCCCTTTCAAATCCATGGCCTCTACTTCTTTCATAATTATTTTATGAACATATGTATGGATGGGTATATGACACTGCCTGCTAAGTGCAATTAGTGTTGCTTATATGAATATGTTTTAGGGATGACCACTTGAAACTGCATAACCTATCAGGGACCTTATCCCTAGAGATGGCTGATCCTCCTTCTCTTAGCAGGCATTCATTTCCTGTAGCTCTTTATCTAGGGTTAAGCCAATGGTAATACCAGCTGACATTCCAATATGGAAAGAGGAAACTCACAAGGCCTTCTCACAGTTGATTTATATGGTATCATTTTTCTGTACATTTTAGCTGTTTCTTCTGAAAGGGTAGCTAACACATCCTTTAATCAGTTTGATATGGCATACATTCCTATCCTAAGAGGTGATTCTCCACAGTACAATTATAGCCCCAGAGATAATTTTCTATTCATAGTCTATTATCTCCAATAAATTATCCAAGTCTTTTTTATAGTACTGGGGATTGAACCTAGAGTCTCATAGCATTCTAGGCAACTGGCTATACCAGTAAACTATATCCCATTGTGCTTTTCTGTTTCTCTTTTGAGGCAGGGTTTCATTCAGTTTCCCAGGCTAGCCTTAAAATCAGTCCATAGCCCAGAATGGCCTTGAACTTATGATCCTCTCTAATCTTCACATAGCAAGCAGTTGGCAATACAAAGATGGCCAGAAAATATATCTTAATAGTGCATTTCTTTTACTGTCTTCTCCCTTCTGGACTGTGTTACAGAAGAAAATGGTCTAGGAATAAAACAAGTCAGACAAAATAAATCCAAAATGTCACTGAAAAACCTAACTGAAGATATAGCTCAGTGGTAAAGCATTTGCTTAAAACATCAAAAAGAAATAAAAAAGGCAAATAAAAATGGACACAAGACTTTAATAGCTATTTCACCAACAAAAATACACAAATAGCTAGCAAGCGCATGAAAAAAAGTTCAACATCACTGGTCATTTTCCAACTGAACCCATCATGAGATACACATAGATCCCAGTGCAACGGTTAAAATTAACATGGCAGGATCCAGGGCTACCAGGGAAAGTTTTTGTTTTGTTTTGTTTTGTTTTGTTTTGTTTTTGTTTTTTTACCTCCATCCGATTCAAGTCACAGGACTGTTGGTTTGCTGGCATTGATTCAGAATAAGAATCAAAAATCACGCACTCCCGCTTGGATTTAGGGAAAGCTATCAGGGAAGAAAAAGAATACATAAGAATATTTAGTATAGCCATAGTGGGATGTCTTAGCAGTGTTTCTGTGCCTGTCGAATGAAACAACAAAGTCAACTCACTCACATGCACTATTTACATCACTAGTTGTGAAGAGACAGCATTTGAAGGTCTTTACAAACACAATCTAGTATTGTGATTCCCATTTCACAGATGCTGAAATTGAGAAACAGGGAAGGCAAACAACTCACTCAAGAGCATACAGCCAGTAGTAAGTGGCCTGCAGAGACCCAAAAACCTAGAAGTCCAGCTGACGAATTCTTGCTCTTAGCAGTGAATGTTACACGGTGGTGATAATTTGCCATGTTGGCAACATGGTATGTTAATTCTTAATTATATTAAACACAATTTTTAAATGCAGTAGCCATAATAATGTTTAAATACTATGAAGAGTAACTAAAAAATATCCCCTTTTAGGTATTGCTAGAAATAAGCAAGATACTAAAATAATACATACCAAACATAACCTTATGAAATATTTATCTCTTTGGTTAGCAGGAATAACAAAAATAAAAGCATACATTCTTACTGTCTGACAATACAGAAATGGCATTACAAGTCTCTAGAGCATACAGCAGCACAAGTAGTTGTTATTGGGAAGCACAGGAAATGGACAGGAGAACGGATACTAATTGATGAGTGAATTGCCTGGCAGTCAGGTTGCTTCTTAAGAGCGCATTCTCCTTTACTACTTTGCCATGAGGTGATTAAGAAAGAAAAATCACAATGACTTTTAAAAAGTTGCTAATATTCCAAGAGGAAAAACCGACTGTGGTAGATAATAAATAGAAGCTATAAATCAAATGTCAAGATACACTCTTAGGAAGTCAAATCTTAATGAAATGCTTTTAAAAACTAAATGCAATGTGTTTTTAACCCTTCCTGGTCTTCCTGAGTGCTGAAGTGCTGGCTGGAGTACCACTACCATTTGGGGGCAAATAGAAGGCAGTCTTTGCAGGAAGCTAACACTTCAAAGATTATAAATGGCAACAAGCAACTGCTAACTATCTCCACCCTATCTCCTACCTCTCTGTGTGCACTGTCACCTCCCCAATCTGAGTAGGCAACCCACAGAATCACTGCAGACAAGAAACCTAATTTTGTCCTTTCCCCACCCTGGGCCAATGCCATTGCTTACGATCTTTCCTGCTTTTCCCTTCAAGCCTCATTCTTGCCTTTCTATGCACCCAAACCACCACGGCCTGAAGTTTCTATTCCTCAAGTGTTCCAATCCCCTTCTCAGCACCTCACAGCATACCTGCTGCCCCTCTTCCCAGACCACAGAGAAAGCACAGTGCCTTTCACATAGTAAACACATTCTAATATATTATGTAACAGAAATTTTCTCCTGGAATCCACCCAGTCACCCAGACATGGAAGTATTAAAAAGGGTTTATGCATAGTCCTCCAAACGATGGCTGCGACATAGCCTTACAAGTCTGTCTTCTAATTTGGGGGAAAAGGATTATTAGTTCTATGATTCTAAGTAATATGGCATCTGATATAACTCCTATCACCTTATTTGTTAAAGGAAAAAACATAGCTTAGAACTACCCTACTGAAGACCAATTAGAGATACTAGATATGTCTCAAGGCACCAAGCTTAGCGTTCTTCTATAAGATTTATTTTCTATCAACAGTGGGTTCAGTACTTGCCATCCATGATTATCATAAACAAAACAGTGACATTGGTTGTAATCCACCCAGAAATAGAAGAACAGATGCTTTATACTTCCTTAGATCATCCCTGTAACTCGTATTCTAACATGTGGAAGTCTGATACAAGTTGAAGAAATAATCTTCAGATGTTGACTCCCTGATATCCAGACATCATTTTAAGAAATAAGAGTTTGTGGAAAATATCATCCTGAGTGAGCTAACCTAATCACAGAAAGACATACATGGTATGTACTCATTGATAAGTGGCTATTAGCCCAAATGCTTGAGTTACCCTAGATGCCTAGAACAAATGAAACTCAAGACGGATGATCAAAATGTGAGTGCAGATCGCCTCATGAGAGACACAGCCAGAATACAGCAAATACAGAGGCGATGCCAGCAGGAAACCACTGAACTGAGAACGGGACCCTGTTGAAGGAATCAGAGAAAGAACTGAAGAGCTTGAAGGAGCTCGTGGACCCCATATGTACAGCAATGCCAACCAACCAGAGCTTCCAGGGACCAAGCCACTACCCAAAGACTATACATGGACTGACCCTGGACTCTGACCTCGAGGTTGCAATGAATATCCTAGTAAGAGCACCAGTGGAAGGGGAAGCCCTGGGTCCTGCTAAGACTGAACCCCTAGTGAACTAGACTGTTGGGGAGAGGGCAGCAAGGGGAGGGTTGGAGGAACACCCATAAGGAAGGGAGGGGGAGGGGGATGTTTGCCGAAACCGAAAGGGAATAACATTCAAATGTATATAAGAAATACTCAAGTTAATAATAAAAAAAAAAATAAAAAAAAAAAAATAAAAAATAAAAAAAAAGAAATAAGAGTTTGTTATTAGGCATTTGCTAATATAGCTAAGGTTTATGATGTATGATGAGGCCTTACCTGCTTGCAAGTACTCTGGCTGCAGAGTTGGAGGCAGGCCCTCTGGCAGTGGGTAGCCGTTCTTCCGGGCTACAATGAGATGAAATGCAGCACAAAACTCGGGCAAGGTCAGGGCTCCATCACAGTCAGCATCACTGAGTTCCCTAGAAGATGAAAGATGTCATGAGTTGCCTGTCATGAAGCATCAGCCTCAAGCATGAACACACAGTTCCCAGATTCCTGCCCGTGGCCTGTGATAACCTCAAAGTTCCCTAGGCAAACCCATGTGAAATCCCACAGGCCACTGAGAAGAAAAAGGCAAGCTGATTTGTGGCAATACTGTCAGTGGCACTTTGTAAATGAAAATGAAAATTCTTCCGGTTCTCTGATAGGTCTGGTTTTTTGTTTTTGTTTTGTTTTTTCATCAATGAGACAAGGCATAGGAAATTCTGGTGAGAAAAACAAAGTGAGGCTTGGGTTTTGCAGTTACCTGACAGTTGGTCAATAAGCGCAGGCTGCACAGTGTGAAGATGCTGGGTTCGATGCTGGAAAGGAGCCAAGGAAGGGCAGACCAGCCACTAAGGAGGTCGTTCAGACCATGGACATAGGTACTTCATTTTTTTCCCGTTTTAAGGAAAACGTTGTCAAGCAGAGTGCATTTTGGTAGCAAGTTTGTCTCTGCATGGGAATGTTTTCTTAGAAAGCTGGCCATAGTGGCATATATCTGTAAGCCCAACACTTAGGAAGCAAAGGCAGGAGGATCAGGAGTTCAAGACTAGCCTTAGCTACATAGTAATTTCATAGTAATTTCAAAGCCAGTCTGAGGTACATGGATGGGATGGGCAAAAGGAGGAGAAAGAGGGAGGAGACAGAAGGGGAGAGGGGAAGAGAGAAAACAAGAGAGAGTATATGGGAATACAAATAGGTTCAAGAGACACTGCTTACATCATATTTTAATATAAAAGTAGCAACTAGAGAAGGGCTGGTGCTGGAAAAGAGAAACATGAAGAAAGGGAGTCTTAAAAAGGCCTGTCTGCTTCAGTAATCACCTTTCACTAGAAGACACAAACCTATTCATCAAACACAAAAGAAACCTATTTCTAAAAGACCTAAGCTCTCATGAGCACCGACATCTCTGTGGTGGACACACACAAGCACACTTGTATTAGGCACGTGTAGAAATGTCTCGTGTAAAACTATCCTAAAAAGATGTTGCTATTGGGGAAAATCTCTAAGGGAAGGTCTGTAACTTTGCTTTGGACCATTTGCATCCTCCTATTCCCCAGGAGACTGTTGCTCTCATTCAGAATGCAGCAGCCCAGAAACAGCTGCTCCCCGGGGTGAGGCATCTGGGAACTGCGTCAGATGCCGGATGGAGAGTATGCCATTTAGCCTTCGTGAATTTGTCTCTACAAAATGACGGGAAGCCTCACAGGGTAATGTTAACACTGGGAGTTCTGCCAAAACAGACTCTATTCTTTTCAAAATGGTCATTTTTTCCTACCCTTAAAAATCTAACATTAAGACTTGTTGCAAAAAAGAAAAAATGCCAGACTATATGGCTGGAAAAACATAAATCCAGTTCAAAATCCCAGCTACACTGGCACACAGGATATAACGGGAATAGTTTTTCAATAAGATCCACAATACATGGTATGTGATTCTAAATTCTATTATAATTTTGTAATGCCTCGTGAAAAACTCTTTACATAAATATTCCAGTGTTTTAATATATATTTATAACAGCATGATCCACAAAGGCAGGAGTTTATGATGCTGAACATTTTCAGACATGCAAAGAGAACCATCTGGACCATTGCGGCCCAGCCCTCACAGAGCTACCACTGTGGCAGGCCGCAGCAGCAAGGCAGAGCCGGCACTGCAGCTGTACAGGCTGAATTAGGGCCCAGCTGTGAAACACCTGCCAAATTCACAAAGTCACCGGCATCTAGAATAGACAAATTGAACTTCATTCCAGAATGTTCTTGGACCTTCTGTTCACCCTACCTTACAAAATACTATGAAAGATGGCTTTTCAAAGTCCTCTGGCTCTTTGCCTTACGCTAAGTTAAAAATATGAAACTAAAATGTATGACAGAATGTCTCATATGTGCACAACTCCTAGACTAAAATCAGGATGGGAAAAGAATAAAAGTAGGAAATTCCTTTTCTTACATGTACATATATGTGTATGTCTGTGTGTGCGCCATGTGAGTATGTGCCCTGGGAGGCCAGAAAATTTGTTAAATCTCCCAGGGCTGGAATTATATGCAATCAGGAGTGCCATGTGGGTGCTAGGAACCAAAATCAGCCCCTCTAGAAGAGCAACCATCTCTCTAGCCTGCGGAAATGACTTCTAAACTAGTAGCTAACACTTAGGGTTCGCTATGCACATCTGATACTGCTCATTGTAGTTTTTCCTATGATAATTTAATCTTTATGACAACAAAAACCTGAGCTCCATTCACTCTCAATCTGTTTTTAAAATCATCCAGAACATCACCTTTTCAGGGCTAGAGTGGGGCTCAGAGTGGAACACTTACCTGGTGTATGTGAGGGCCTGGATTCAAACCTTAGCACCACCAAAAAGAAAATCAAAAACGAAACCTTACTTGAGAGACTGAGGCACGGCACTTGCTGCAGTCGGAGTCAAGCCTGAGCTACATAGTGAGTTACAGGGCATTTTAGACTACAAAGTAAAACGCCATCTCAAAGCAAACCAAAATCACATCCTAAAAAATTAAATTTCAAAACAGCCAAAAGATAACTATATGATATCACTTGGCAGTAAACATACTCACCAGATATAAGAGAGTTCTGCAATGGAGAGCTTTGATTTGGTGAAGAAGTTCTTGGCCACAGACCCTGTCAAGAGCCATGATTTAAGTCAGCGGTTACTTAACTTGTCTGAAGCAGCTTTTATGTGCAAGCAAATCACCATGTTTTCCTTTAGCAAGCTCTTTAGTTTATTCCTCAAGCAAAACAATTACAAGGACTTTCATAAAAACAGCATGTGGCTGCCTAGCGTGTCTGAGGGCCAAAGACTGATCCTTCTTGTTGCAAAAATGAGAAAAATATAAATAAAAGGAATATAGAATAATGTAAAAAAAGAAGACGGAGTGACAAAATGTTCATGACAAACACAAATCAGATAAACTGCTGTATGTTATCAAAACTGCACATTTTCATTAAAAACACCTAAAGAAAACCTTCAAAATTACTTAAATAAATAGAAATATGTTGAGTTTTATACTTAGAGAATGGAAAAATAATGTAGATCCATGGCAAATGACGAGCAAAGAGGTAGGGTTAATGACACCGTTTTCCCCTCTTTGCTTATCAATTATTATTATCCAGCCAGGACTCTTTTCAATGTAAATTTACCTATGTCAGTTGAATTTGAGCGATCATCTCATTGTCCAACCTGCACTTGAAATGTTAGCCTTCACTGAGATTTCTCATGCTTTCATGTTCCCAACAGTTTTAAAATTCAAACACTTCGTTTCTAACACAAGAGAGCATTAAAGCCACAAGTTTTGTTCTATAATAAGTCAAAAGTCTCCCGGAGCAATTATAAGTTTTCTAGTTGGCTTTAAAACAATAAGACTAGGAGGGAATTTAGTTGGTGGTAGATACTTGACTATGGTGGGATCTATGCCCCAACACTACATAAACAGTATGGCCTGCACACCTCTAATTCCAGCACTCGGTAGACAGAGGAAGGCAGTCTGTGAGTTTGAAGCTAGCCTGGCCTACACAGCAAGTTCCAGACCAGCAGGGGCTACACAGGAAAACACTATCTTGAAAATAAAATTTAAAAGGGGTTATAATGGATCCTAAAGCAACACTTAACTTTCTTTTGATAAATTATTAAGAACCAAAAGCAAAGTATCAATAACACAACAAGCCTTCTCCCTAAATGTATTCTGTCACCAATGCCAACACAAGACTCTTGACTACCAATGAAACCGACCACCTTGTGAAACGCTTGACAGACAAAACTTGGTGGCCCATTTACACAGCTATCTTATAGCAACCAAGATATAAAGACATTCTCTTTTCCTATCAAGTCTGTCTTCTTCTGGATCCATTCAATTCAAAGCACAGTAGACCCAAGTAATTAGCTAATGCTGGCTTTCACAGCAGAGACTGTTATACCATAGAGTCGCAAAAAAGTTAGGTGGAAGACATTGGGAAGCTGACAGCTATCAAGTTCAGCTGTGTCCCAGATGTCACAACTAAAGAAGAAGCAGAGAAGAAAGCCTGAGCCCTCTCTCCTTTGAATGCACCAAGTGAGAAGTCCTCATGTACTTTCACTCCAGCACCAGCACCAGCACCAAGCCACAAGAAAAAGAGACTATTTGGATGTAAAGCCCAGAACACACAAATCCAAAGAATGTACCGAAGTGACCTGGGTCTGCAAGGTGGAGAAGACAAGAGTAAGGAGTCACTGCTACTAAGTAGGTGGGTTATAGAGGGTGTGATGGAAAGGTTCTCAATTAGGTTCTGAATCTTCTCTGTAAATGAACTAAAACCACTGAACTGCACAGTTCAGATGGTAAGTTTCATGGTATTTGAATTATATCCCAACTAAGGTATTTATTTTAAAAGACACCAACAAATTGCCATTCATGAACTTCTTCACTGTAATCAAACTAAACATTTTAAAATAATTTAAGAGACAATCAGAAAATTTTGAACAATGAAGACTTTATTGTGTTAAAGAATCTGTGATTCTTTTTCTCACCTGTATCATTGAGTTCTGGTTATGTTTGTCTAAGAAACCCAAAGATATATCCTGAAATATTTTTCAAATCAAATGGTCTGGCAATCGTATCTTAAGATCATCCTTGCTGAGAGGGAATATAGATAAAATTGACAGCACTTGTCCATGGGGATTTGTTATAGTTGTAAGTCAAGTTGTATTACACTTGAAATTCACAAAAATAAGAAGATTGAAAGAAAAATTTAAAACACCTCCACAAATGACTTATCCATATTTGGCTAAATATCTGCATATATTGTGAAAAGACTCAGATGAGCAAGAGGTAAGGTTATCCAATGTCAATTTATGTAATCTGGATTTCTGTTTGTCTATTCTAAATCATGATGGCAAACTTCCTTTGTTATTTCTATACTATTCTATCTTCCTTAAGGTCATTTACCACCGATCACCAAAATGTCTGCCTTTACACATACAAGAACATATCAATTATATACCTTATTTCAGAGAAAATTAGTCTTAATCCATGCTTGACTGCTTAGAATGACCAAACCCACACTGTTATTCTTTACATTTGAAGTATAAGAAGAAAGTTCTAGCATTTTTTTCTTCCAGACTCTACTATTTCACTCTTTGTTTAGTCTTCAGCCTGGTAAAATGTAGGCATGTGGGAATTAAATCAATTCCTCTCAGCTTGAATTTTACATGAGGGTACAACAGGAATGCAGATATCTGAAGATAATCTACAAGAACTGACACTAAGAAAATGCTGGCCAGTCTTCCTTTCATATCTTAATTTCAAGAATCATGAAAGAAAGACTTAAGCCAAAGAAAATGAGCATGATCTTAAACTTGTGGGAGCATTAAAACTATGAAGTCCTCTGCTGGAAGGAAGGCTACACTTTGTCTTTGTTTGAACTCTAGCAAGCAAGCAAGCAAGTTAAGGTGTCCCTTGGCACTGTCATCTACTGTTCCAAGTACTTTAGCTGATAAGGTTCAGGATCTGGACTAAGTTCCCCCAAATTCCCATTTACCCTTCTGCAATAGCAGTGTAATTTTCCCAAGGTCATTACCACCGTGACTTAAATTTGATAAGAAACTCTACCTTAGAGGAATACAAATTAGGATCAAAGAAGGTTATAACATTCCTTTTGCATTGACTATTTCTCAGGATGTTCTCCAGTTATTCCCATGAGCCCCACGTCCCAGGACACCATGTTCTCTCACCTGAAATGAAGGAACTCGGGTCTGGCTGGAGGGACCGAAACTGATTGACATAGTACTCCCGCTGTTCTTCTGTTATCCTCCAGGGGTCATCCGGGTAATTACTGTTGTTCTCCTGCAGTTCTCTCTCCGCTGAAAGGGACTTTAAAACAGAAAGTGCTCACAGAACTTGCCTGCCATGTGATGAGGCATGAAACTTAAACACCAATAAATGCTATTTTGTATTTTTCTTAATTTCCCCTCAAAGGAATAAACATAACTGCCTCATAAAAAGAATTTAACCAAAACATAAAGTATAATATAAAGGAGACAGCAAGCTCCGTTGTTTTTTCCATCTTCAAAGTTAATATGAACATGAACTACTGAACAGGTAAAGGATGATGACAGGTTTTAGGACAACCACTCTTCAATGATTCATCACATTTGACCCTTTTAGATTAGCTAAGTGGACAACGGTACAATTTTTCCCTTGACTGTGGATGGCATGTTGGGGGGGGGGCAAAGCTGATAGCAGGAGTCTTCTTCAAGAGATCACCACGTCAGGTATATCTCCTTAGCCTCAGATTCTCTTCTGCTCTTCAGAGAACATACGGCAACACTAGAACTGCATAATCTTTTGGTTTCATTTTTCTTTCTTTGATTGTTTTGAGACTGGATCTCACACTATAGCCCAGGCTTGCCTAGAACTCATTATGTAGCCAAAGTTAGGTTTGGATTTACTGTAATACTGATTTATGTTCCCACGTGCTGGAATTATTGGTGTGAGCTATCATAACTGGGTTACTCTTTTTCTCCTGTTGCATTTACATTGTATAAATTCAGGAGTCAAAATTTCCAAGCCCAACCCAAGTTCCTGGGTCCTAAATCAGTATCAGTGAGTCTGTCCTTCACATGTCTGAGTTGGGAATGTTTACTAAATACAAAGCTGAGCGGTGAGAACTCTTGTGCTATTGCCAACAGCAGGGGAACAAAGGGCTGCATCGAGCCTGCCACTAGAGGGCAGGCATGCCAAATTTGAAGACTGAAGAACTCAGAAGTCCAGAGACCCAGTGCAGGAGAAAACAAAAGCTATCCTAGGCTTTCGGAAAGACACAAAATGGAAGTTCTGAGAGAAACATCTGGGGCTTTGCTCCACCCTTCCCATCTACCTTCAAACCATGTGTGTTGACCAAGGGCCATGTCCATGGAACCAAGAGGTAGCCACAAAGAAGACAAAAGGAAACTCGTAGACAAGACAGGTATCACTGCACAGAAAGCTTCACACTATAAAGGTCAATCTGCTGCATCACCTGCTACTAACTGCTGCTCCCTGGGAGTGCACTCCTTCTCTCCTGGGAATGAAGCCTCCCAATCTAGTCCTCGTTCATGCTAGCCCATGGTTGTTCTTTCTCCTATCTCATTAGCTGGAGAACATTTGAGAAATTGAGAAATTTGAGAAAAAACTATCAATCTTGCAGCTACTTTCTTTCCTATTCATATCACTTCGGTCTGGGTAGCATTAGTCACTTTTTAATAGGTCTTGGTCTATTCTAACAGAGAGAAGCTGGAAGAGACAAGAAAAGGTGATCAACCCCTCTATTTAAAAGTCTACAAACACTCAGCTTGATGGTGATCCTCCTACTGAGGTAAAGCACGTACCCAGCATGGGTGCTCTCCAAAGTGCCCTCTCTATATCACTACCACACGTATACCCATAACTGGGGTCACTTCCTGCCCCAACACAGTCTATTAGAAAGGTAAGCAGCAGCTATGTGTGGATGTGTGGATGAATGATCTGACTCATATCTGTTATCATCTGGCTACATAGAAATAACAGTGATTAGGTACATAACATGCTGGCCTCTGAGATGCTTTGGCACAGGAAGCTCTTTTCTTGGAAGAACAACTTTTGTCAGATTAAAGACATGATTGATTAAATATACAAACCAACAAGCAGAGAAAGCAAAACCTGGATAGACAGCTAGGCCATGATCCAGAACAAGGGCAGGGTGGGACTTAAGCTTTGAAGAAGGAAGAAGAATCTGTGAGATTAGGGCAGAAGCGATACGGAGTAGGGTGAATGCATCCAGGAGGCTGAGGTAGAAGACCATGAGTTCAAGGCCAAGCTTGGCTACATAGAGATTTCAAGCTCTACACAATAATACAGGGTCTTAAAAGAGGGAAAAAAAGAGTAATAAAGTTGCTAGAACCTGAAAGACAAGTGAGCTATGGGGCAAAACAAGTCTATAAGCCCCAGTATGGCAGAACGGAGTATGAGGAATGAGGAAGAGAAGCTAGGTCTGCAGAGTCTGACTGACTGGTTAGAACTGCACAACCATGGACAGACTGCAATGCTGCAACTCCAGAGACTACTTATCTTGGGTTAACTCTAGCCCTCCAGAACTGCCGTTCCTTGCTCATATTTGTGTCAGAACTGTTACCTTGTGACTAATAGTATAAAAGCTTTTGAAATTTATTAACTTAGCAGACCACCATCTTCTACCCACCTAAAAGCTAGGATTGTCACCAGATAGCAGCTTTGACCTATAGAAAAGCTTCCTCTATCTTGCTGTACCGTCTGATATGTCCATCAAAATACTTTCTTACCTTAATTTATGACTTATTTTGTTTGGTAAAACAATACAAAACATCAAGAAGTTGCTTCAATGTTGGAACACGGAATTTGGGGCAACATAAATCTGTGTTCTGTGTTCCCAGACCATGGTCACTCTAAATGGCTACAAAATAAACTATTTCTTATTCCCTTAAAACACAGAGAGGGGGAGGAGGAGGAAAGGAGAGAAAGAGAAAGGGAGAAAGAATGAATGAATGTATGAATGAATGGAAAAATGAATGAATGACTGAATTCTGTCCCTAAGAGAGTCTGGTAAAATGCTCAGTTTAATCTTCAAAGCCCACATGGTGGAAGGACAGAACTGACTCCCAAAAGTTGTCCTCTGACCTCCATACATACAAGCCCTCACAAGACACATAGTTAAATAATTTATATATAAAAGAAATCTACTAAGGAGAACTCCAGAGCTGCCAAGATGTCTCAGTACAGTAAAGGTGCATGCTGTCGATGCCATGCCTGACAATCAGAGTTTGATCCTTGGGACCAATGTGGTTAAAAAAAAAAGGAGCCAAATTAACTTTTTACAAGTTGAACTCTGACCTCTACATAGACAAACAGACAGACACATACACTTAAAGAAAAAAAAAACCACTGGAATACTCTACTCCTGATCTGTCTGTCTATCTCTGCCTCCTCTCCTCTGCCTCTACCTCTGCCTCTGCCTCTGCCTCTGCCTCTGCCTCTGCCTCTGCCTCTGCCTCTGCCTCTGCCTCTGCCTCTGCCTCTGCCTCTGCCTCTGCCTCTGCCTCTGCCTCTGCCCTCTGCCTCTCTGCCTCTCTGTCTCTGCCTCTCTGCCTCTGCCTCTGCCTCTGCCTCTGCCTCTGCCTCTGTCTCTCTGCCTCTCTCCTCTCTGCCTCTCTGCCTCTCTCTGCCTCTGCCTCTGCCTCTCTCTCTGTCTCTGCCTCTGCCTCTGTCTCTCTGCTTCTCTGTCTCTGCCTCTGCCTCTGCCTCTGCCCCTGCTCTGCCTCTCTGCCTCTGCCTCCTGCCTCTCTGCCTCTGCCTCTGTCTCTGCCTCTGCCTCTGCCTCTGCCTCTCTGCCCCTGCCTCTGCCTCTCCCCCTGCCCCTGCCCCTGCCCTGCCCCTGCCCCTGCCCCTGCCCCCCTGCCCCTGCCCCTACCCCTGCCTCCTGCCTCTGCCTCTGCCTCTCCTCTGTGTCTCTGTCTCTCACCTCTGTCTCTGCCTCTGCCTCTGCCTCTGCCTCTGCCTCTATGTCTCTGCCTCTCTTCTCTGCCTCTCTGCCTCTGAGTCTATGCCTCTGCCTCTGCCTCTCTGCCTCTGCCTCTCTGCCTCTGCCTCCTCTGCCTCTGCCTCTGCCCCTGCCTCTGCCTCTGCCTCTGCCTCTGCCTCTGCCTCTCTGCCTCTGTCCTCTGCCTCTGCCTCTCTGTGTCTCTGTCTCTGCCTCTGTCTCTGCCTCTGCCTCTGCCTCTGCCTCTGCCTCTGCTTCTGCCCCTCTCCCTGCCCCTCTCTGCCGCTCTCTGCCTCTGCCCCTCTCTGCCTCTGCCTCTGCCTCTGCCCCTGCCCCTGCCCCCTCTGCCTCTGCCTCTCTGCCCTTCTGCGCGGCCTTTCTACTCTCTACCTGCCTCTGCCCCTGCCTCTGCCTCTGCCCCTGCCCCTGCCCCTGCCCCTGCCCCCCGCCCCTGCCCCTGCCTCTGCCTCTCTGCCTCTGCTCTCTGATTCTCTGCTTCTGCCTCTGCATCTGCCTCTGCATCTCTGATTCTGCCTCTGCCTCTGCTTCTCTGTCTCTGCCTCTGCCTCTGCCTCTCTCTCCTCTAACTCCGCTCTGCCTCTCTCCCTCTCTCTGCCTCTCTATCTCTGCCTCTGTCACTCTGTCTCTCTGTCTCTGCCTCTGCCTCTGCCTCTGCCCCTAGCCCCCTGCCTCTGCCTCTGCCTCTCTCCTCCCTACTCAGCCTTTCTGCCCCTGCCTCTGACCCTGCCTCTCTGCCTCTGCCTCTGCCTCTCTGCCTCTGCCTCTCTGCCTCTGCCTCTCTGCCCCTCTCTCCTCTGCCTCTCTGCCTCTTTGCCTCTCCCTCTGGTTCTGCCTCTGCCTCTGCTTTTGCTTCTGCCTCTGCCTCTGCTTCTGCTTCTGCCTCTGCCTCTGCCTCTCTGCCTCTCTGCCTCTCTGCCTCTGCCTCTCTGCCCCTCTGCCCCTCTGCCCCTCTGCCCCTCTGCCCCTGCCTCTGCCTGTTCCTCCCTCTTCCTCCCTCTCCTCCTCCTCTCTCTTTCCATGAAATATGAAAATCTGAACCACTCACTTCTAAGAAAGCATAAGATGGCAAGGAACATTCTTAGTTCCTAAGACCAAAAAAGGCCTTACAACAGGGAGGGCATCTGAACACTGTGGTCCTTTGGACACCCACATTAAGCCTGCTAACCTGGGCCCATCATTTTCCCCTGTTTACTAATGTATAGTTTGATCCATTTACCAAACCAAGTGCTTTGAAGAGCTTTTTTTTTTCAAATACTATTTTATGATAACTATGATATGTCTTATGATAAATACTATACAGTTTGGGTATTTCAAATAATTGCAAGTATTTTCGCAAGATTTCAAAGGCTAGAACTCTACCAAATCATGCTTTATCCCACAAACTGTCCCTAGAAAATAAATGAGAGACACACGAGTATGTCAGGACTACTTTTATTAACAAGCTTGAATAAGCCCCTGAGTATGTCTTATACTGCAAAAGATACGGAAACATTGTTCTTGACTAGTCTCTTTGTCTTTCTTTTCTTTCTCAGTTTATGTGTAGGGGTATTTGCCTGCATGTATGTCTGTGCACCATGTGTGTGTAGTGTCTACAGGCCAGAAGAAGGCCATCAAGTCCCCGAGACTAGAGCTGTATGCCACCATGTAGGTGGTGGGAATCAAACTTGTGTCCTCTGAAAAGAACAGCCATCTTTTTTAACCTCTATACAATTTTTAATTTAAAAAGTACATATTAAAAGGGTGTGTGTGTGTGTGTGTGTGTGTGTGTGTGTGTGTGTGTGTTTTAATGAAGTTTCAACATTTGAAGTGATGATGTTCCTCCAAGTAGCTCTACCACACAGGGAAACTGGTTAGGGGAGTTTAGGAGCCTGTCCAAAACAAAATAGGCTATTGCCATTGCCCTCAGTTACCTCCCAGAACTTGTAGGTAAGACTATCGCTGAAGACAACACATATTTCAGACAGAAAACATGGAGGAATCAAGCTATAACTGACTAGAGTCCTCCTCCCTGGGGACTCTCATACCAGAAGATGCTATGTAAGCTGCCAAGGGAGAAAAGTAATCTACCCTGTTGTGATACCTACTAACCATAATGGCTAAAATGGCAAGACATCCTGAAAGATGTAATAGTGGTGCTCATATCTTAGGGGTACCAACAGTTGCCTAATTGGACTTAAGGCCCACTCAACAGGAAATCTGTTGATAGATTGTCTCTTCTATATATGAGAGCGGATCTTCACCTAGGAAATCTCAACAATTTGGTAGAATAAACAAGACCTGAAAAATGACAGCACCATAGATAAAGAGCTATAGATAAGTAATGACCACTGAGAAAGGCAGAATCATCCTCCCCAGAGAAGGGCTCCCTAATTAGTGCTTATCCAACCCCAAGTGGTCATCCATAAAACCATACATATTACAGTAACACTTCATGAATTAAGCAGGTTATATTTACATATTGAAATGATTATATATACATATGTACTAGTAGTATTTAAAGAAAAAGAGGCTGAATTTAAGAAAGTTGGGGGACATGGGAGGAGTTGGAGAGAGGAGGAAGGAAATAAAAATTCATATAAAATTCTCAAATATAAATAAAACATATTAAAAATAAACTAAGTATTAGGGACTGTGGGAGAACTGCAGGTGGAAATGGGAGATAGATACAATCATTTTGTTGCATACATACATGAAATTCTCAAAAAATAAAGAAAAATTTAAAATAATAAAAAAGAAGTCTTTTAGACCATTTGCTTTTTTTTAAAGTTTGAGCTCTATCAAGTATGAGCTCTGTCTGTCTTTCTGTACTTTATCTATGATAGCCCTAATCTTTGTGGGAGTTTACATGTTCCACATATCTACTAGCTGAGTTAGTCCAGAAGCAAATAGATAATGGCATATATGGGGGAGAAATGCACCACATACCATAAAGCTAAAATATTCCCCCAAAGTGACCAATTAGAAGAAGCAAAATAATCTAAACTTCATTGCAAAAGCACTGACACATTCATCGATCTGTTCCACAGACACTTACTGAATACCAACACCCCCAGAACCTTCCTTGCTAGAAACATACTGATAGACAAACATTTTCTTCTTCTCTGCAAGTTTTGGGTACACTAAGGAAGACAGGCAAACAGACAATCTCTACACAGTAAGGAAAGTGTTTTGATAACATGAGAAACTCTGGTGTTTCCTACTCAAACTCTGGTCCCCACACATATCAGCATTAAATGCAAGCTCTACAGTCTAACCCCAATCTTTAAGTGAACCATACTGTCTGTGAATAAGACTCAAGACTAGATGACTTACCAACTCTCTGGGTAACTGAAAGTGACTTTAAGTATAAGAAGCAATGCCACAGTACATGCAGGGCAAGGCAAGCAAAAGAAGTGGCATTCATAATGACATCAAAACATGAAAGTGGCCATGTCCTAGGGGCAGCCCCATTTTGGATCACATGAACACTTCCAGTGCAGCACAGACATTGGTGGAGTTGCCTCAATCTGGTCCAAGTGAAAAGCAGAGCTCATAGTAACAGACTTAGAGTCTTTCTAGAAGAGAGTAGGAACCACAGATAACATTCAACAGCACAATCAAATAATCAGATTCCAAGTCACAGAGGGATCACTTCACTCAAAATGACTCAATGAACACTAAAGACAAGGAAGAACAGTTACAATCATTTGAGCAACTGAAGCCAGAGACAAATATGGCTTACAGGTAAGAAGGACTAGGAGAGAAATGGAAGAGAGAAAACCTAAACATAGCCATCACCACAGAAGACCCACTCCAGAACTGAAACTGTAATTTAGTGCCTCTTTATCAGTGGCTAAGGCCATTTTACCTCTGAGGTAACTCCCAAATCAGTCACAACAATCAACATATTGTTATGAATAAAGGCTTGAAAGTTCAGTTGCATGTAAGAAATTAGCAAAGGGTTGGGGATTTAGCTCAGTGGTAGAGCACTTGCCTAGCAAGCGCAAGACCCTGGGTTCAGTCCTCAGCTAAAAAAATAAATTAAATTAAATTAAATTAAAAAAACGTAAAGAAAGAAAGAAATTAGCAAAGACCAAGGACAGTGAGAAACAGGAGTAAACATTTTGTGGAGACTCAGCTACTCAAGCAGAAGCCAGAACCAGGAAAGGGTCTTCCTTCAAGTACATTCTAATAAAAGCCTGCCTAGCTCAACCCAAGTTCTGTTGCTTTTGTTGGCTGGGCAGAGATATTTGCTACTTGATGCCAATTTTGAGCTCTTCCAGTATTTTGAAGAAAAAGAACATGAGAAACCAAGGTGATGGTCCATGTCTACAATGCCAGCACTCTGGAGGTAGATCCAAATAGACCAGGAGTTTCAAACAAGCCTTGGCTGCATAGTGAGTTTGAGGTTGGCCTGAGCTACACGAGACTCTGTCTCTAAAAAGAAAAACAAAGAAGAACACGAGGAGAAAGAACATTCTTCCACATCTGTCTACACAATCTACAAACATATGGCTCATTATACAGTTTCTCTGGACACTGGAGAATTGTATTTGCTTATATTTAAGACATTCAAATCCTTGGTTTTGTTTCAGATGAAATGCAAATATTTGGTGCTGCAAGCTATTATCTCTAGGGAAAACGCGCTGTTTGTAATGAAAGAGACATCTAAAGACTTATTAAAAATAATACTATTAATAACATACCCCAAGTGAAGTTTACACTCAAAGTACCTTCTAAAAATCACACAGAGGTGAATAATACGAATTACAAAGAAATATTGTCTGGTAGAATGTTAAAAGGGTGTATCTCCTGTTTCATCCATAGAACATCTCTGCTTACAAAAGAAAACTACTCTGGAGGCCTCCTTTACGTGCTGCTGACTTAAGAGTTTATCCACTCCACCAATGAAGGGAGAGTGATTTTAGACTAAAGTTCCTTTGTAGCCTTAGTAGAAACAATTTAAAAAACTACTTTTAGCCATAATTTTCAGAAGTAATTTGGGGCTCAAATTTCACCATCTTAGGTTAACTGCAGAAATCTCTCTGATCCTAATGTGCAGTATGCAGTTGCTAGCTCTAAAGATAATCTAAAGTTCACAACAATGACTACTGATGGGCTTATCTTTATAGAAGCAAGAATAGGAGGACCTATAGGAGGAGCTAACCACTTTCTGGCTGGATTTAAAGGCGACTTCATAAGACAGAACTCATGTATGATACCATTTTACAGACCAAAAGTCTATTGCTAGCTAGGTCATATGCCCTAGGGGAAAAGCTAATATTATACTATTATTATTCTGCTCTCTAGATTATTCTATCTCTTGACTCTTCATCAGAAAAGCTTCTTGCTGCAGTAGTTGGTGATTAATACAGAGACCAACAACTGATCAGTATATAAAGAATATGAGACTATGGAGTGCTCAGCTCTAAGAAATAACTATAGCACACCCCAGTCTCCAAGGTTCAAGGTTCATCATGGGAGAGGGAGCAAGAAAGAACGTAAGAGCCTGAGGTAGTAGACATCTGAAGTGAAACCATGTTTGACATGGTCATTACACGCATGAACTCATGGCACCTGTAACTACACAAATACCTGTACAAAATCAAGTCAGCTAAAATTCCCAGCATCTGTAGAGGCTTGTGAAATCCCATCCCCAGTTGAGGAGCTATTGGTAAGATGGCTGCCATGGGAGGGAGAGGCAGTTTTCTTGGACACCCACGCCTCGGTAGATTGCCCTTCACACATGTGCATATAGTAGATTCAATGGAATTTTTAAGGAGTATATAAAGCTGATAATAACTAATGGTATGACATATGGGGAAACTGGAGAGGAGGGAAAGGCGTAGGTTTTATGAAATTACATTATATGTATATATGAAATTCCCAAGTGGAAGAAAGCTATCCCCATGAACATAAGTGAACATTTGATTAGGTAAGCGAAGTAGTTTACCAAGAACACATGCCTAGAAATGAGAGGCAGAACATGGAACTCTCTGTCCCCAAGCTTCATGGTATCTCTTTCTACTTATCCATCCATCGTACAATAAGCAATTGTTTTCTTTTCAGAAAGTGTTGTAGGTCAAGGATCTGACTTTGAGATGTGAATGATTATGTTAGATTTATACCCTCCCCCATCATCTGATATAGTTTCAGATTATAGGTGGTAGACTATTAGATTATTTAGAAAAACTCATTTTAAGCACATAATTTTATATGTGAGCAGCATCTGGCATATTTTCACACGTTGAAAAAACTCTGGAAGATAGGGCTACCACACATATGGTCAACCAGTTAATTGTTATTTTCATATAACACTGAAGCTATTTTGATGAACATAAGAAACACTTCTTAGTAACCTCTCCAATTCTTACATAAGACGCCAAGGTCAACTTCTCTCAACAGAAAGATGTCCTTTACAATTGTTGGGATTTTTCTTGATGCTTAGAAGGCAAGACCAGGAGAAAATAAGAAATCAGCTGTAAAATGAGACTCTGTTAAGGTCACAAACTTTCAAAAACACTGTAACAATGTTCCACCCCCACCCCCACCCCGGTCCCTGTAGGTCAGGTCAAGGCTGCCTTGCCTGTCTTTGCCAGGATGCTCTCCCTTTCACACTCAAGATAGCCGGAGGCCAGATGGAAAACAGATGTTCCAAGAACTCAGGCTAAAAACAAGAAACACTTCTGAGATTGAGGCTACAGTCGAAAGATACCAATACAGTTGACATTCCAGAAGCATGCAAACTGGCATTCAAATTTGGGATGGGCCCTTATTAACAACTTAATTTAAGTTGCTTACATTAAGCAACTGCTTCCCCCAACAAAGAGGCAATCACTAAGCCCGTGGAGTCCTGTGTTGATCTCCAGTCTCATCTCCCTCCCACTCCAGGCTCTAGTCACACCAGCCTGTAGTTCAAATGTGTCTGTTTCTATGTAATATGTAGCAGACTGGCTCACTCAGAATACATTTTATCCCTTCTTAGCATAACTCCCAGTGCTGCAGAGTAAAAGAGCAGCAATACACAAACACTTGGTGCTAGAATTCCAGATGGGACAAGGGATCCATAAAACAAATACACCCATGGACACCTGATTCAAATCCAAGTTACAGGATGAAAGAAGCGGTGAAGAGGGCCTTCATGTGGCTTGTTGAGGTCCTGCAGTACGGAAGTAGAGGTGAAACAATGGCAGCATTTCCTAACCCTGTAGCTATCTGACTGTGGCAGAGGCAAGATTCCAGTAGCAGCCGAGCTAATCTGTGAGACTGGAGGTGTTATTCTTATAGGCTTAGAATTTCTTTAGGTCTTTCAAATATTTAATAAGTTATCCATACTGCCTATTATGAAGCACTTTTGCGTTAACTAATCAAAGGTGCTCCTGTTGTCTACAATTAAGAACCTTCCCAGTGGATCCATCTCAAGGGGAGACTCCACAACCTGACACTGTTACTGATACTATGGTGTTCTTACAGACAGGAGCCTAGCATGGCTGCCCTCCAAGAGGCCGAACAAGCAGTTAACTGAGACAGACACAGATACTTATACCCAAACAATGGACTGAAGTCAGGGACCCGTATGATTGAATTAGGGAAAAGCTGGAAGAAGTTGAGGAGGAGGGAGGAGAGGAGAGGAGGAGGAGGAGGGAGGAGGAGGAGGAGGAGGAAGAGGAGGAGGAGGAGGAGGAAGAGGAGGGGAGGAGGAGGAGGAAAGAGGAGGAGGAGGAGGAGAGCAACATAGTTAAACCAGCAGTTCAACCCCAACCTAGAGCCCCATGATCTCTCAGACACTGAACCACCAACAAGGCCACACACATGAGCTGTTTCCGAGGCCCCTGACACACACACAGCAGAGGACTGCCTGGCCTGGCCTTAGTGAGAGAAGGCACACCTGACCCTCGGGAGACTTGAGGCCCCAGGAAGGAGGGGAGGTCTAGAGGAGACATCCTCTTGGAGGCAGAGGGAGGAGGAATGAGATGAGGAACTGTGGGAGGGTGACCGGGAGCAAGATAATGACTGGCCTGTAAAAAATAAAAGTAATTAGAAAAAAAAGAACCTACCCAGTGAATGCCTCTTGTCAAGGCTCTTGCCACAACATAAAAATCCTCTCCTCACCTCACAGCTCCATCCTTTCCTGGTCAACTTATGTCCTACCTCATGCTTCATTCACATCTGAGCTCACATCAGTTCTTTGGGGAAGCCTCTCCTCACTTTGTGTATTTTTCCTCTCCTCACTCTGTTGTATTTTTCTGTTACATGCCACATCTTTCCAGTGATTCTGTTTTCAATTCTACGCACATAAATAAGATTGAATGACTTGAACTCATCTCCTCAACTTGGCTACAAGTGCCCTGAGAACACGTTTGTAGACCCTTAATGTAACACTGGAATGATTTCTGACTCATAGAAGCTACTTGCTAAGATTTCCAAAATGGCTGAATATAACAATGACTGTGCAAGACTGTTGGAAAGGGTGAAAGGGCCAAGCACAACAATGTGACCAAATACACACTCTATTCACTACTGTGCTCGAGACAGAAGCTATGACACTACTGTTCACCTCACAGGAAGAAGAATACAGATAGGCAAAGGGCTAAGATGGTGTCCTTATGAAGGAGGCTTACATGTCAACAACCTAGCCTATAACTATCACAAAGAGTCCTGAGAGTAAATCAAAAGCAAACACCACCCTTAGTTGTACTTTTATAAGCTGCTAAGATCTGGCATTCAGTCTGATGTTTGCAGCTACATCTAAAAAACACTATAGAGAAGCTTCTATCCATCTACCAATGTGTACCCTAACTATTCCTCAGAAAGTTCTGGCCACAAGCTTGCTTCAGGCCTGCTTCAATGTAATACCTCATACCTTGTGGGAGAGAACGAATGCCACAAATAGAACACACTCATTCGCACTATCTGTGGTCTAATCACCCAGTTGTAATACCATTAAATCTATGGCTAATATTTGTTACCATTCCCTCGTTGTCCACTGTCTAAATAGAAACGCTTTCAGGCCTCTGATCAGTTGTGATAATTGCTGAATTAATGTCTTATTTCTATAAATATCCTTCAGCTTCTCTCCCTGGAGTTTTCATGCAGTAACACAATATTTCTTTAGTATTCTCATCTTATAATAATAAAAAAAAAACCTTTTTGCTTTTTATATTAAAGGTGACTACCTGAAAAGAAACAAAGCAAATAGAGCAATTTTCGAGAAGAATGGCCACATAACGAGCACTTCCTGAGGAACACCGTCAAAGATTTTTTTTTTTAAAGCTTTCAGCTGAGAAAAAAATACACTTCAGAATCTTTGGAGTAAAATAATTCTTTCCCCAAGAATAATGGCTAGAAAACTAGAAAAAGAACCATAAATGAGCAAAGGAAACAAGTACACAGAAGGCTTGATACTACAAGAAAACAGGCCTTCCTTGTGGTCATAGTGCCGTGTGATTATCCATGGGCTTTACAGCAGACACAGTGAGGTAAAATATATGTTAGACATACAAACCTCAGTATCCCTTAGGAAGAGTAAACAACTATAGCTAGGGTTTGAAATAAGATGGAGAGTGAATATTGTAAACAATGTACGAAGGCAAGAATGAGGACATTTATAATTATAAAAAAAAATCAAACCAGTTCTACACCTCTTTACTCAAACACATACACTTTCTCTTCCTCCCTCTTCTGCTTTAGGTAGAGGGAAAGAACTAAATAAAGACAGAGAAGCTACATTTCCTATCTCTAATAACAGATGACCTTTTAGCCCTAAGCTATACCCATAAACTAAGTGTGGTGATTTGAATAGCAATGGCTACCACAGACTCATAGATTTGAATACTTTACCAGTGAGTGGCACTAATTTGAAAGGATTAGGTCTAGCCTGGTTGGAGGAAATGTGTCAGTGGGGGTGAGCTTTGAAGTTTCAAAACAACCTATCTAAAGCCCACTGTTTATTTCTCCCTAATGCATATGGATCTGTATATAGAACTCTCAGTTTGTTCTCCATACTATGTCTCCTGTCTGCAACCCACCATGATGACAATGGGATAAATCTCTAAAAGTGTAAGCAAGCCCCAATTAAACAATTTTTAAAATAAGAGTTGCTATGGTTGTGGTATTTCACATCAAGAGAACACTGACTAAGATGCTAAGTAATTCAATCTTGTTGGCATAATCATATAAATAAAAGATTCCCATTACCTACAGACCTGATAATTCCTTTTGAGCTGCAAAGAAACTTGGATCCCTAACCTCTTTCAAGTGTTTCAAGTGCCCACAACTTATATTTGAACACCTAATGAGCAGTTTTCCACACACCTTGCAGAATCTTATGGGTTTAAAATATCATCTTATGTTTCAGGCTTTAGAATGACAAATCAGTACAAAACCATAAATATCCCAGACAAAAGAAAAAAGACCTATGAAATAAAGAAGCAATACACTTGGGGAAAGAACACTAACATTAAATTTTCTAATTCACTAATAGGTATGTTAATTAATATACAAAGACAACATTTTTACATAGAAGTATGAGAAATGTCTATAAGTTTGTTAATATGTTATAATTACAAAGGTACCAGTAAAGAGATGTTTCCTACACTATGTCAAGTAAAATGGTGTAGCTTACAATCTGAAAATTTCTATAAAAATTACTGTAGTGTAGACATTTTCAATAAAGAGTTCTATACCTGGGAATTGAATCTATACAACTCCTAACAATGCTATGCTTGCAAGAAGAGGCTGCTTAAATGACTTAGGAAAATACATACACCAAACCACTAAGAGCTTGTGTAACAAAAACACAAAAGGATAGTTCTTGTGTGCTGTCATAGAATATTAATAAAACTATTGTTAAAGAAAAATGCTGAGTATATAACAGATGTATAATGGGTTAGCACACAGGTAAAAGGCTGAACTACATACTTTGAGTATACTATTTATAATTATATAAGTATTAGGATAACATTCATATGTATCATTAAGTGAAATGAGATATTTTACATATAACTATACAAAAGAAATGAGTTATAGTTAGTTCTGCAATAGATGCTCAGAGAGTAGAATTGAGAGGGCCATTTTTCACTCTGCACCCTTTTCAATATTTGACTAAAAATCTTTCAGCACCTTTAGAGTTCACAAGCCACAACCCCAAAATAACATCTGCAGTGTAATGTACACTGTATAGTATGAAACAGTCCAAACTGCAGACTTCTATCCCCATGGCCTTATGAGGGGAAAACTGACCATGAGGTGCTCCGTGTGTCTCTGCATAAGCTTAACTTAAGCCATTTGTAAGTAACCACATCATACTTACTTATATGGGTAATACAGGAAAACACAAGAATCAAATGTAGAAATAGCATTATGGTAGTTCCAAGATGTCAGCGGTGCTGTGTGTATCTCGAGTCTCTCGGCTGCTAGGCCAGGTCCTCCCATGGGTGAGAAGAGCACGAGAGACCTGCGTTTGTTGCCCACCCCCATCTCCACATCAGGACCAAGCCCTTTCCCTAAGGAGATGGTAACCATAACCTTCTCCACAACCCTCGTGTGAACCCACTTTGAACCGGCTATGAAGATGAGAAAAGAAAACCTGGGCAACAAGAGACCACAGCACTGGTTTGGACCTTTACTCTCTCATGTGTAGACCACAAAGCCCATTGGATGCTAAGCTCATCTTTCCTTTTATCAAATGGTGACCATTACTCTGATCTTCCATCCCTCTGCTTGTAAAAGGAGGTGGCTTAAATAAATAACTTAAACTTAGGTGGTCAAGAAAATAGCATTATGCTGAAGTAGTCACAGGACTCTTCAACACAGTCAAGCTAAGTGTTCTCAGACAAGGGGGAAGGGGGAGGATTCAAAAGGAAGGAATGAAAAAGGGTCTGAGGTCTAACTCAATACATGTGTAGGATACACACACACAGAGACTAATCTTTCCTCAAAATGAACTTCTGAAAACCTGAGTGAGTTCTGATGGCCCTGACTGAGACAATGGTTAGCATGTCTTATCTGCTGACTTGCTTTGGTCTCTTAAGGCCCAGATAATCACCCCACCTGGCCCGATAGTAATCTTTCAGCCACTGTCTATGCTCTGCTCTATGTATCTTGCCAGAATCCTGATCCAATCCACCAACAAATAACTTTCATAGCACCCAAAAAATAAATAAATAAATAAATAAACCCAAACAATGATCTCAGTGTCCTGTTAGCCTCCCCCAAAGAATGTTTCTTTTTATTCTCATATTACAGGAACAATTTACCTGTGACATAAGCAATTCTCTTCTGACCTATGCCAACAACATTCCAATAGACATTCATGAGTCTTTCTTTTCTCATCCTTACACACTTACTTTAATTCTTGACAACTATTCCAAGGGACTTAAGGATTAAGGAGAATTTGTTTCTGACCCTGAGTATCTAAAGCGAAATCTCAAGGGGTGAGGGGAAGTGTGGAAAAAAACTGGAACTGAGTGGGGAACAAATATACAACTACATGTGATAGATAAATGATTTTCAGTTTACAAACCTTTACATTAACACGCTGCTAGCATATCCTTCCATACCAGTTTGGTACAAAATTTACAGCACCAAAAATATAACCCCAAAATGCAAGTGCAATGGCAAGCATCTAAAAACCTCCTCGTTGTGTTTGTCATTATTCTGTCTAAGAAGAATAGGGATGAGCACTAAGACTGTTCTCTACAACACAGGAAAAGACACTGGACAGCAAGCTTGGTTAGGGTTTCAAAAGTGAGGCTGCTTTTACTTAAAATTGAAGATAATTGTGTTTCCTCTGTAGTTGCAAGGAAATTTCATTTGCCAAAGCAGCCTCTCTAATTTGAGTTAAAAAAATAAAATGAGAAAGCAACATTATGAATGAGTGAATGAATGAATGCAAACACACACACACACACACACACACTTCTATTTGTGGGTCTGCATAAAATATTCTGGGGACAATATAAAAAAGTCTAGTTGCCTTTAAGATGGAAATCCATAATGATCAGACTCTCAGTCATATGATTGAGTTTCACAGATAAATATACAATCGAGCAATAAAGTTTTTTTAAGAATAGAAAATTGTAGGCATCACATATACAGGAGCACAGTAGGAAACCCTCATGCTTCACGCTGTCCCTGAAAGAAAAAAAGCAAAGATGAATTCAAAGGAAGAACAAAGGAGGCAAAGGTAGAGGAAAATAAATGAAGGATAAAGGTTCCACTAGAAATGCTGACGGCCCAAGAAAGGACAAGGAGTAGTGCTAAGCAGTATGCCAAGAGTGAGTAGTCAGCTGTTGTGGCTGAAGAGAAAACCACACAAGAGCTCAGGAGCCATATTCGAGAACGAGGATGACATGGTAAGAACCATGAGCAGTGACAGATCAAAGTCACTGTAGGATGAGCAGCTGTGAAGGAGATAACTAAATGTATTTTTAACTGAGCCTAAAAACATAACATTTGCACATAATGATGACTGGTATGCAGCGTTTCAACGCAAGTACGTATCGTATAATATTTCAATCTCTTGCCTGTTTGCATTTTTAGGGTCGTTCTTGTTTCCAAGCATCGTATCAGATGCCTTGGATCCCAACACTTGGGAGGCAGGGGCAGGCACATTGCTGAGTTCTAGGCCAGTTTGGTCTATACGGAAAATTCCATCCCAGGCAAGGCTACACAGTGAGACCATCCCCCGCCCCGCCCCCAAAAGAACACTGTCTGCAGGAGGATGACGGCTAGAAGGTGGCAGGGTTAATATCCCAGATTCCCTGACCAAGTAAAGCAGAACAGATAAGTCCCTCTCACACAGAGAATGGTCAGGACTTGGTAACTGAATGAGCATGGGGGATGAAGGCAATGACCAATGTTCTGGTTCACGGTAATGGGTGGTAGAGCAAGGACAGTGAGGCTGGGAGCTGCTTCTGTGAGGAAGACCCATCAGATAAAGTGACAATGCGCCATCCAAGTAAGACTGTTTGGCAGATGGCGACACATTCTACTAGCTAAAGAACGAGAGCATGACAAGTGATTTCAAAAATCACTGCCTTAGGGGCCGCTAGTAAGAAGACTGCAAAGATATTGCAGCAAAGGCAGACGCAGGACCAAGACTTTACCCAATGTGGTTTTCAACAATCCTGGTAAGCACAGAGCCAAGTGGGAGCAGAAGGTGTAACTCTAAATGTTATGCAGACTGACTCATAATCTACACATAAGATGTCCAGACAGGCTTATGAGAAATCCAAACTGCAAATGACCTCTGAAGATCTGATAACAGGTGAAGGAGAAGAGAAGACTTGCAATTTATTTGAAAACTCTCATCAACTATTCACTAAAACAGTGTCTGAAACTTTAATGAGGAAAACAATCTATTCTTTGAACAAAAGGGTGACTAAAATATTAAGGAAAAAGACTTAACAATTCCAAAGTATAGAACCTTAATTCAGCATAAACACCTCCAAAATGCCAAAGCCGTGGGCTATAATTGCACCGGCCATGAATCCCTAAAGGCCTGCACTGGGACCCTGAGGCCATGGCCTGTTCTAACTTTTGATGGTGCTGGCAGTGATTTGAAATCAGTGTCATGATGTAGTCTGGGTATGCTGGGAGCTGGCTGGGGCTGGGCTATCCTGAACTCCAGGTCTTCCTGCTGTGTACTACTGCCCCCAGTTTAGGAAGTGCTGTGGAATGAAAGACATGGGTTTTGCTATGCTAATCTGACAATTTACCAGTGAACTATAGCTTCACTATCCCCACTGTGTGCAGGAAAGCTTTGCACAGAAGGTCACGAATAAAGATAGAACAAAGAATAGAGTGCTATCAGCAAGGAGACATGGCACCGTGAGGGAATTAGTGTCCAACTAGTCTAGCACTACACCCAGTAACTATTAATCTCCCACCACCAAGAACCTTCACTTCAAATCTCATACCCATGACTAATTCAAATTGGCATTTTGCTTTCTGTAACATGGAGTCCAGCCAAACTAGACTGACAGGCACAAGAAGGAAGCGTAAGCGCTGAAGAAAGGAAAAGACACCCACCACAAAAACCACACACAGCCATCCTGGGCAAGAAAGGTCCTAGCTGGCATCCTGAACAGAAGGCCATGCTTCACCCAGGGGGTAGGAGGACGAACAGACACAGAGAGGGTCAGAATGGCAGACTGCTGGGATACATTGCTAAATGCATACCCAGACATTAACGCATCAGAAAAGAGAAAGAACTCTTGTGGAGTTAGGCTAGGCCTGGGCAGAACCTGTTTTGCTTTGTTTTTCCTGTGCTTCCTTCCAATGGTCAGTTGTTGCCAAACACCTATATCCAGCCTCAGCTCTCCCCAAAATTCAGACCCACAGAAACATAGAACTCTTGTTCACCTCCTCTGGGCTGTCTCAAAATCTCCATTCCTGGCATCCAACACTGAACTTAAAACTGGGATTTTTTCCCCAGTACCACTGTTTCTTCCACTGCTTCCTGACTTAACAGATGATATTACCACCCCCCCATCCAGTTCCCTGAGCCAGTAGTTGAGGAAGGGTGTCCGGTGTTTGAACCTAGTCCATCCACTTCCCACCTGATCTTTGGAAAACTCAATTACACATATACACCTTAGACTTTGTCATCTAAAATGGAAGTTAAAGTGTTATCCTAGAAGACAGCTTTGAGCACTGAGTCTATGTGCACAAAATTCTAAGCACATAGAAAATGTCTTTGTACATGTAGTTCTGTCTGCTTTCTTATCTGTTCTCGATCCTTACCACCTTACCTGGCTAATACCTGTTATCCTTCCCACTTCACTTATGTGACTCCCCAAAAAGCCTTCTTTGACTAACCTTTGTCTGCAACTCTACATTATATTTATTCTACTGCTGTTTTCTGCCTTCAACGTGCAGCACAATTTTCATTCACATCATATACTATCTAACCATATGTTGTCTTCATGATGGCTTGATTAATAATTGTGTCCTACAATAGCCTGAAAGTTCCATTGGGTGGGGCCTATTGGTGGCATACATCATTTAATACAGTATCTGGTACTTCATAGGTATTCACTAAGTATTTGTTAAATAGAGGGTTTAAGAAGCATATCTCTCAGCAGAAAGGAAACCTAGTGATTAGAAGACAAATCACAGAGCACCAATCCAAATAAGGGATCATGGCCCTGCTTCCAGAGTGCTTGACAGGAAGGGCCCGGTGAGCCCCGCCCTAGCCCTGTGAAGCTGAAGATTCACTGCTAAATTTGACCAATGTTCCACACATTCAAGAGTTCCTCTCTACAGAACGTACTCTGCAGGAACCTGCAGGCCACACCTCGGAGAGTTCTGAGAGGAATGCCTCCAATCCCTTCCCTAATGTAAACATGCCTCCCAAATTCATGAAGTTCTAGTGATTAAAGGCATATATTTTTATACCATGGGATCTCTAAAACATAGCCAAGTACTACATCTAAATCAGCTGAAGAAACAATCTTCCATTACAACTTGAGGGTAAAACTCATCTGTATTGGCCTTAAAGGAGAATGTCTTTGTTTTCTTCTCTTTTCTTTCTTTCCCTTTCTTTCTTTCTTTCTTTTCTTTTTTTTTTTTTTGAGTTAGGGTCTTGAATTTTTGAACTTGACTTTGAACTGACTATGTGCTCAAGGATGACCTTGAACTCCTAATATTCCTGACAGGGTATTCTCTCAAATAACAGACCTTCAAGAATACTTTTCACATAAGGATGTAGTGCAGTAGTAGAGTTTTGCCTGGCATATAAAGCCATGGGGTCCAACCCCAGCAACACACACACACACACACACACACACACACACACACACAGAGGGGTGAACTTATAATACCTAATGTCTGTTTATGATGTAATCTAGTCTTCATGTAATATGGAACTTTAATGTTGAGCTAAGTGTTTAATGCTCAGGCTTTGATACTGAATTCTGCTAGACTCAGATTCTGGCTCTGCCACATACTAGGTAGAATGAAATCTCAGACTTGCTGCTTTGACCTCTCTCAGTTATATAGCTATACTAATAGAGACAGCAGTGCCTAGAGCTTATAATTATAGGAGAAATTAAATATATCACATATGGCTTAATGGCTATCTTTTAGAGAGTTCTTTGCAAACAGAATACTACTTTAAGATCAAATCCTGTTTTGTGTCTAACAGTGTCCTACAACCAGAAGCCATTCACTGAACTTGAGGATCTTCTGCAGACTGTTTATTCTCTTCTGAACTTCTTTGTGGGTGTGTCTGACTCCACTCTTCTATTCTGAGTAGAGCTGCCTGTACAGAAATGGTCCTTCTTCCTGATTTCCACAGTTGAACCATTATACAACCCCCCCACCTACTTCCTTTTGTCTTTCATGTTAAATAATAAACCTACATTTTGGATAGATTTCCCCCATGTAGTACACACACACACACACACACACACACACACACACACACACACACACACACACCTTTCTTTAATAATACACCATCTCCAAAAAGAACTTAGACATAGTACACAAGGCAACGGCTATGAATGTAAGGGAAACAGCTCTTTATCTGAAGGAAAACACTAAAGAATTAGAAGCTGAAAGTATCAAGCTATGATGTGACCAGAAGAAAGTTATAGCATTGTATTTGTACCATAACATTTTATACATTACATGCAAAAAGTAGAACTTGCTTATACTTACACATGAATTGCTATTCAAATGGCATTGTCTGAGGCACTGAGAGAATACAGAACTACTGCAGCCTTTCAAACGCTTACCACATAATTGGAGACATACAGCAAATGGAAAACAGTTAATTAGGCATTAAACAAGTAGTAATAAAGAATAAGGCAAATACGAGACAAGCTGCTGCAGAAAATGTGAAGCTCTACTGAAGAAGGTGCTCCGTGATTAAGTAAATAAAGGGGTAGGGATGCTTTAGAAACAATGAAGATCAAGAGACAACCTCTAGTTTATTCTACACACTGTAAGGGAGAGAAACAAGGGAAAATTAAGAAAATATACAAGCAAAAAAAGTGTAATCTTTGAATGAGGGGGTAGTTTTTTTCCCTTTCTTGAAACAAAATAGTAATCAAAAGCCATGCTCGTCAATAGAAGACAATGAACTATATCTGACTGGAAAGCAGAAGGATGGAATATTTGGGAGGAAGAAAATCAAAAGGAAGGATGTAGGGAACAGGAAAGGGTCATGGGGAATACAAACACAGTAATAGATACGTGCGTGAGTGTGTGAGTGTGTGTGTGTGTGTGTGTGTGTGTGTGTGTGTTACAGTGAAGCTAGGCATGCCTCAGATACACGAGCAGTTTGAGATGATCTTAGTGAGATTCTCCCTACCCAACAGAAGAAAAACTATCAAAATGAAGCCCCTTACTTCATGTGCCAACGGCAAAATAATAATTTTAAATGCCATATATGTTTCAGGGTATTCTTTATAATAGTTATTTTCATTTTTAAGTAAGTGTATGCATATGTAGTGTGGATGGGTATGTGCACATGCATGCAACTACCTATGGGAGCCAGAAGAGGGTGTTGAACTCCCTGGCGCTGGAGTTACAAGTAGTTGTATGCTGTCTATGTAGGTACTTGGACCTGAGCACTGATCCTCTGCAAGAGCAGCAAATGCTTGTGATTACTGAGCCATATCTTCATCCCTAAATGACAAATCTCCACAGTTTAAACTTTCTCCCAATTCAGTCATTGATGTAGGCCCACATCAACACTTACCCGAATAAGAGATGCCTGACGACGTAAGGGTTTGGTTCCTGGACCCTCTGATGAGGGTCCTTCAGGCTGGCCAATGGGCTGCCTACTTTCATATGGAGCTGAAAAACAAAAGAAAATGCTAGCAGGGTATACAAAGATTCTATTTCAAAATTATCATCTCACACTCAAGCTGGTGTAGCAGGTGCTTTTCATGAAAAAGGTAATAAAGGAATTGGAACATATAATCTGAGAGCTACCTAAGACTCACAAATCTTGATCCTTTTACCTCCATAAATTCACTAAACAATCTAAAGACATTTAACCAATACCATGATAAGACCAAAAGGATTCACATCAGGTTAAGGTTAGGAATAAGGCAAGAGGATGATGCAGTGAGAGCCACAGCTGACATTTAGAAAGAGAGTCAACAGTACAAAATGTGTCATAATTCAAGTATTCATTGTTTATTGCTGGGGTTTTTTGGGGGGGTAGTAATCTTGAACCACGGGTAGTAGAGCTCACTTTTGTGTTCATTGATGGTTTTAAAGGAAGTGATTTTAGGCTAAATTGAATACTGGCTGTAGGTGAGAATTAAACCAAGGCCTCATTTGAATACTCAGACCTTCCAGCAGGATAAACTCTATCTAGGGACGGGCTGTACTTTGCCTGGATGGCTGATGTGCTATTTTGACTTCCTCCTTCTTTTCATCTAGTGGGATCAAACCTGAAGCATGTCGTGCACTACTGCCATTGGATCCCCTATCACTTAAAAACCAATGAATCCAGACACCAGTTGCTTCTTTTACCAATGTAATGCAAAAGTTTACATTCATTTGGGGAGAGAAAAATAAAGGGGAAAAATAGCATTGGGTTTAAAAAATGAATTAGGAATGAGTAAAACTTAACTGTACAAGTTGAAAACTCAGGAATCCAAAAAAGTATTTCCCCCTAATTGAGTTGTACATTTCATTCCTCCCAATTAAGCACAGGAACTACACTATCATTTTTTATGGAAAGGAAATTGAGACTGGAATGTACTGCCTATTTGACGTGAGCTTAATGTTTATACATATCATCAATACATACATAAAAAGTATCATTTTGTTGGGGATTTATCTCAGTGGTAGAGCGCTTGCCTAGCAAGCACAAGGCTCTGGGTTCGGTCCCCAGCTCCGAAAAAAAAGAAAAGAAAAAAAAGTATCATTTTACTTTGAGTATTTGGATGTTTTACCTTCATGTATGCCTATACAACATGTGTGTGCTTGAAGCCCATGGAGACCAGAAAAAGGGCACTGAATTCCCCAGACCTGGAGTTATGGAGAGCTGCAAGCTTCATTATGGGTGCTGAGAACTGAACCCAGGTCCTCTGGAAGATCAGTCAGTACTCTTAATCAATGAATAATTCTCCAACCCCAGAAGATAACATTGTAGATGAACTTTCTCTGTGCTCTGTATTTATGAACACTTCCAGTAGGAAAAGGAGTTTCCTCAATTTTTTTATTTTGCAATGATTTTTTTAATTAAGTTTTCTGAGAGCTAGAGAGATGACTTATTGGTTTAAGAGAACTGGTTTCTCTTTCTGAGGACCAAGTTCAATTCCCAGCACCCACATGGTAGTTCACAACCACCTATAACTCCAATTCCAGGGGATCCAACACCCTCTTCTGGTCTCCACCAGCACCATATAACATTTCATGTATGAACACACATGCAGGCAAAACACTTGCAAACATTACATAAAAATAAAGGTGAGTTTTTTTAAATAAAAAGTAAGGCTTGTAATTCTTTTAAAATTATAGATAAATACTAAAATCTAGTTAAAAGTTATAAATACCTCCCTATTTAAATTTATTCAATTCATCATATAACCCCCAAAGAAAATTAATATGAACTTTGAACACTAAAACTTAATGTTATGATTTACTATAAAAATAAATGGTTTTCTTCTTTACTGTACAGAATGTAAAACCAAGGATACAAAAATGAATAAATGCATTATATATTTATTATTCTAATAAATAACCAAATTATTTTAAATGATTTTACTACCTTTAAAATAAGTTTCTAAGCCACAAAAAAAGAATGATATTCTATATTCCTTTTATTTCCAGAACACATAATAATGGCCCTGCCAATATGGTAACAAGACAGTTAAATATAACCAGCTCTAACAGAAAGGAGAAATTATCACCCAAAATGAAACCATTTCTCATCTCTGTGGGCTAACACTTTGAGGACTTAAAATATATAAACTGCTTCTTCTGTAACTTACTTATAAATAAGATTGGGTGGTGAGCAGAGATGGCTGTTATGATACCACATTTAGCATGGTTTGATGGTTTTAAAATAAAGAATGTACAACAATAACACATCAAGAACACCCAACAGGCTGGACTAGGGTGCATGCCTGTAAGCTTAACAGGCAGGAGGCTGGACTGGTACTCATGAGACCCTGTCTCGAAAAAGAAAGTAGAGAAAAGAAAGGAAAGAAAAGGAATAGGACAGAAGGAAGGAAGGAAGGAAGGAAGGAAGGAAGGAAGGAAGGAAGGAAGGAAGGAAGGAGGGAAAGAGAGAATAAAGGAAGTGAAGAAGGAAGAAAGAAACAAAGAAAGCAACAAACCATTCAAGCTCACAACTACATTTTGCATTTCTTCCTAGCAACTAGAACACCAAATTATAACAGATTAAAATATCTAAATGATTGTCTGGCAATGCATTTAGTGTATTTCAGAACCTACTAGGAGTACATATAAATGTAAAACTACAAAAGAGAATTTCATAGATAGTACATAATCCAAGTCTTCAATGCATTGTTCAACCTATAGGCAAGCATTTTCCTCTGACAATTAAGTTTTTTTCCATGTTGATGGGACCACAATAAACCCTTCATATCAACTGAATCTTACCAAAAAGTTTTAAGCACAGCATGCCAAAGCTAGGATCCTAGTGCTCATAAGTTCTAATGAAACTCATGGACCTGGACTTCCCGTAATAGGGTTCATCTACCACTCAATGGAGACCATAGGGGAAGAGAGTACCATGTGAACCTCAGCTCAAATCTGTTACCTATAGGGATCTTAACATGGAGAGACAGATGTATTTTACCAGTCAGGCTTCAATGAAAACTCAGCTAGACAGAAGCTCACTTAAGACAGACAGGTTCTTCTTCTACTATGGGGAAAGGCTGGGTTGGCCAAGGCTGCCTGTGGGTATCTAAACCAGCCATCTATCTAAGGAATGTGCTCTGTTTAGCTACATGTACAAGAAAGCTGATAATCAGGCCAGCAGCAATCTGATTTCTGCCTTGTTCCTCAATTCAACCTAAACTCAGGGAAAAGGCGCATTTTATTTAGTGCCTTAACTCTCTTCCTTATCAAATGAAACCCAAAATATGCAAGTCAAAAGCAAACCAAGTAATTCTTCAATTCCTTTACAAGAGGTTTCACGTGGAAGTAGACACATCATCTTTCTCCAAGGAGAGGACTGTTTTTTAGAACCCTGAAGATGTCATTACTCTGAAGTTCAGGTTCAAAATGGAACTGTGGCTGTTTTTTATACCCCTACCCAAATATTCTACTCCTAAGTGTCAAGGAAATGACAATGTAAGTCATAAAGAGACTCATGAACAAATATTGATGGTATCCTTTTTCATAATAGCCGAATACTACAGAGTGCCCAAATGTTCATCAACAGGAGAAGGACCATTAATCCTTGATTATCCTTTCAATGACACCTTCTGAATAATAAGATGAAAGGAACTATCGACACAATGATAGGAATTTGACTGTTACATTGAGAAGACAGCAGACACAAGTAGGGTAAGTCTGCACATTTCCTTTTGCATAAAGTTATAGAAGCAAAACTAATCAAAAATGATAGAGGGTCTAACAGTGCTGCATTTCGGGGTAGGATGTGGTTAGAAAGAGGCATGTGCACTGCAATGGGATGGTTTTACGTCACTGGTACCTACATGAGCATAGCCATTTGTTAACATTTAAATACTTAAATATGTGCACCTTGTCATACACAGATTCTACTGTTTTCAAAGAAAATATAAAAATGAACGAGGGCATACAGAGCCTTGCCATCAATTCCTCAAAGTCCAGAAAGGATGGAAGCAGGCTGTGTCTTCAGTGCTGCAGGGATGGGAGCCCGCTTAGCACAGGATAGAGCAGGAAATAGAGGACACAAACAAGGTAGAACTTAATGACAGGCTGACTTAATAGAATACAGATGGATTTACCTGTGGACTAAACATTAATTTCTAAGCCCAAATTAGATTTGAAATAGAAGAAACAATTGTACTTCTTTCTTAAAAGGCAAATCATTCAAGGGAAAGTACTACAAGAGGGAAATGAATTCTCAACCCTGTGCAGTTCCATACACCAATGAGCTAGATGATTTTCAGGAGAACTTTTTATCTATTAGGAAGACTATCTTGCATTTCATAGGATGTATATGAGTTTACATTCATATTCCCACTGAATCTTTTTTAACACCCTCATCGCTGTTTTTAAAAGAAAAAAATACGGTTCATTGAAGCTCAATGGTTTGCTTAAAGTCATTCAGGGACCTCCCATACCCAACCTTCTGGTTCTAACCCAAAGCTCTTTTCATAACCTGCTTTTCTCAGCAAAAGGACAGCATCTCTTTAGTTTAACCTAGAATATCGTTTTATTTCTGTGACCCTCGAGAAGTCATTGCTTTTTTTTCTAATGCAGCAAAATCCTGCAGAAACTGAGTCATTTCCTCCAAATCCCACAAGTTGGGCAGGGGGCTACAGGACATTCTACTCTAGAATACATTTAACCAGTCATTATCTGAAACTAGGGATGCAAACCACAGAAGAGCAAGGTGCTGCAGTGAATTTATGGACTTTCATACATTGCAGTCTGGGCAGCCAACTCTGCAAGTCATCCTGAGGACTAAGTCCTGCATTTTACCCCCAGAAATCACCAAGAGAGCATAAATCTGAGCAAGGAGACAGCCCCATAACTGTGCATGCTTCATGTTTCTCAGCAAAACACTACCGTTAGCATTTCCTGTATCCTTATCCTAAAACATAGAAGCTCAGTATTTTCATTTATGTCCCCACTCCTTAAAGATTGGGTCAACTCCTTTGTTTTTTGCATAGTTATATTTTTTAAAGAATTTTCATAAAAGCAGTTTACTGAGTAAATATGTTTAGTGTCCTTGCAGAAGGAAATGACACTTCTCATAAAAATACAACCCTTTACATGCTACATTTCTTTAACGCTTTTTGAATATGAAATATTAAATCATCTAAATAGTTGTTTACAAGTCTACAGACAAACCAGCTTCCAGACTAGGAAACAAAGCATTACTGAGAGATGTTTAATTTCATTAAAAAAAAAAAACTTTGCTTGAAAATATAAAATGAAATTGAGCCATGTTTCCAAAGACAAGAGTAATTAAATCAGGAAATTAAGCAGCTGGTGGCATTGCTGCCTGGTAGATTAAGAAGACTCTAAGACATGGCTTGTGACAGCTGGCCCCCTGGTCGCCTCTTACCTGGATGCATCTGTTCTGTGCCGATCCGCAGTTTGCTGTAGCCATGGCTCAAGGGCACCCTCTGGTAATGAGGCGGGGAAGAAGGAGGGGAAGCGAGGGGTGACATCGTGGGAGTCGGTGTTTCCTGCTTCAAAGAACCAGAGCAGAGTTCAGAGGCAACCACTGGAGAAGCCTGGCATTCTGAGCTGCAGTTTAAGAAGCAAATGTGACTACGGCTGGTGACCTGGCTGATTTAACAAATGGGGAGAAATGTTTCCTCAAAAATGCAGCATAGCAAAAAGGTAATATCAAATATTCATTCAAAAGGCACCCAGAGAATACAGTCTCGCCAGTGCTGTGCTACCTAAATTACTAATACCAGCCTGAAATGCTCTCAGTTAGCCCAATAATATTTTCCTCTGGAAAATGAAAGACACTGATCACATGAAAGAATATTCATAAACCTCAATTGTGAACAGATTCCATTTTCATTCAGTTAATGAATTAATGAGTCTTCCTTTTTAAGATTCCTATTTACTGAGTTTGTATTCAACAAATATAAATCCAGAAAATGCAATAAAATTTGTACTTTAAATGTTTAATGTTTAACGGTGGGTATTCTTAGAGCTTATTAGACAAAATTAAATCTTGGGGAGTTCTTTCACAGTGAGAGACTCTAAAACATAGCCACTCCATCTAAGATGCTCCAAAATACTAAGAGAGATGAAAACCTTCACAATACAATTGGATTGAATCCCAACTCAACTATGAATGTGATACAGGACTCTAGGCCAGATAAACAGCCTGGGCCTGCTTACTAGATTTGGCCCTCCTCCTCCTCCTCCTCTTCCTCTACCTCGTCCTCCTCTTTTTATTTATTTAAGGACTACCAATAGACTGTAAGTGTGAGGTACCCAAAGAACAGAGAAATGATACTTTTTATAACCCTGAGACTATATTGGATTGTTTAATTTAATAACAAATCCATGATCTGTGATAAGACCTGGAAACTTTCCGGGGAATCTACCATTGCGAGACAGTGTGTCCTCAGTCCTCTCCAAATGCTGATAGACTCATACCAAAGTATACTGACTACAAATTCCTGTGTCTTTGTAATATGCCACTTAAATGATTAACGCAACCTTACATTGGAGTTGTTTAACAAAATGAGATACAGCTCTTTTAATTATAAACATCAAACTTTGGCCAGGCATGATGAAGCACACCTGTAATTCAGCATTCAGAAGGCAGGAAGACCAGGTAAGTCTGATGCCAGCTTGGGGTATACAAGACAAACCCCGTGTGTCAAAAAGTAAATAAAATAAAGAAACTTGCAACTTTGAATATCCAAGACCATCAAAGTAAGCCATGTATGCTAACTTTCTTTTTAAAAAAGATTTATTTATTTTATGTCTGTGAGTACACTGTTGCTGTCTTCAGACACACCAGAAGAGGGCATCAGATCCCATTACAGATGGTTGTGAGCCACCATGTGGTTGCTGGGAATTGAACTCAGGACCTCTGCTGAGCCATCTCTCCAGCCCCATATGCTAATTTTCTAATATAACCATTGAATATTCATTGTATTTTAAAACATCTTGATTCAATTCTTCCTAAAATATAGCATGTTCCTTTACCTTACAGAAGACACTGCTGAATATAATCTGATTCTCTGAACGTCTCTTTATCAAAAGAGTGAGTTATACATGATGACTGTTTCTTCCTGATGAGCGCACTCTAATGGCATCCATTTGTCTTCATTAATTACCACCTGATGACTGCAATCAAGCCCATCCTCCCTATTCTGGTTCCAAGCCTGGTAAGTAGGTAATAGCATTTGCAGAGATGTTGTTCTACATATGTTTCCCAGGAAAAGATTCCCTGATTTTAAAAAAAAGAGTTTAGTAAACATAGATTTCCAGGTCTCTTTACAATAATAGAACCTGCCTGTTAATATACATTCTAAATTTCCAAGACTGAGTTCGTCTTTCCCATAAGAATGGGATATGAGGACATACTTTCCAACCATTTTGATCATAGACTCCTTTGGAGCTTCTTTTTGGAGGGGGGGCACTTGCTTTAGCTTTGTTATTTGTTCCCACGTTGTATTAGAAGTTGCATGTCAATGAACCTATTTAGAAAACCACTGACCTAGATAAATCAAATAAGTAGATTAGATCAATGGTACTATTTGAGGCGCAAGTCTACACTAAGGCAGATTCTAAAGGGCCAGTGGGTGGCTAGCAGTAATTCCTATGTGTCAGCTTCTTTTCCTGCAAGAAAACTTTCCTGGCTCACTTCCAAGTCTGTAATTGTGTTCCAGATGGCAATATTTGCTGGGAGTTTGGCAACAGACAAGAGGCTGTGCTACATGAGGCCTCACGGTCAGAATCAAATGAATGTGCCAAATCGGACACCTTTACCTGTTTCTCCTCATCATCCAGTCTTTTGAAGGAATTTTTCTCGGATGTTAAGTACGGAATCTGAACCTTCGTTCCATGCAGCTCAGCTGGGTTCCCAACCCGCATCTCAGCATCATTCTTCGACATCACAAAGCGAGGCAGAGGCAGTTCTTTAGAAAGAGAAGGAGAAAAGCTTAAGTGAGGCTTTACCCTAAAACTGTAAAACGGGGAGCTCGGTGGCCCAAAATAAATCAATTTAAGGGAAAATTCCAGAGCACTAAATATAGTTTAAATTTTCATTCAGGCACAATGGAGCCTTCTATAATAATGTCACAAGAAAGAAATGTAACGCTTAACCAAGGTATTCCAGCATAACGTTTTTCCATGCTGCTAAATCATCACAGAAAAAATTCAGAGTTGGGACTAGCTCCCACTTGATCCTGACAAAAAAAAAAGGATGTGAAATTTTATCAAAACAAGAGGCAACGATAGCAAGCAAAGCTTATAAATGCTTAAATATACCAGATGCAGTGTTAGGGGACTGCAAATACCAACCCATTCATCTTCACAGCAATTCTGTAAGATAAACTAGCATTAGCAACTCCCTCTACAGCTGTAGAGACTGATGGGAAGAAGCTACATACTGTCTCCCAGAACCACACAACTCACCTCTGGGCAAGACACAGTTTGAACCCAAGCAATCTGGTGCTTGCCAGTGACCTACATTAATGACCCCCATTCCTGGGGCAAACTTACTAGGTTAAATAGTTCCCCACTCAATATAATTCGTTTTTTGAATTTTCACACTCAATCTCTGTTTGCTTTGTTGATAAAGTATTATGCAGTCAGAGCAATTATTCTAACATTTAGCCAGATTCCAAAGTCAAAACCACTGGCCACTCACAGTGCAAAAATGGTCTGCCTGGTATATTTACTTATCTTTCAAATTCTGACAAACTATTCTGAAAATGAAAATGATTCTTTGGCATGCTTCTAGTTCTCAGCACAGCAGGTCACACACAAGCATGTGACACAAAGATCCACACAAATAAGGATAATGCTGTGGATTAGACATAATGATTTGCATCTGTAGCCATTGTGCCAGATAATTCCCAGTGTGCCTATGCACTTCTGTCATCCCTCCACTCCAAAAACACAGCTGTGCTTCCAAAGATGGATGCTGTGCTAAAGCCAGGAAACATCTTAGCAACAGCAAGTATGCTATTCCCCAGGCAAAGAAGGCCCCTGGTTCTCTAATATACACGTGTTTATTTTTAGTTGCTATGTCCACATTTGATTCAAAGAGGTAGGCAATTATGACAAATCCCTGTGTGATCAATCAGCTAAGGACCCAAGAGACATAAATAGATAAATCAATCCGAAAAACTTAAATCAAGACTCCTCTCTAAAGAAAGATAGTCACCAGTTTTAATGTTTGAATGTTTCCCAACGATGGGCAGCTCTCCAGCACTGAAGGCAGAAATGGATTTCAAAAGGAAAAAGGTAAAAAGAAACAGCAGAGTCTTGATGAGTCACACAGAAGCCCATTCTGTGGCTGTGTTCACAGAAATATCTCTTTCAGATGGGTTTCACAAATGGATGTAAAATATAGGACAAGAGCATACAAAATACTCTGTACTCGTCTGACCATGAAATTATCAGTCTATTTGAAATATTTCTTCAAGCAAAAATGTCAAGATGCTTGGTATCTATAAGCTCCCTGGCCAATGCATCTGGTCCAGAGAGCAGTGGAATGCACGCATAGCATTACAAGCATTAACAGCTGTACCCGGACTCAACAATACCCTTAAGGACACCGTCACTTCACACATTCCCCCACTTTGGCTATGGCATTTCTCCAGAATCCTTTGCCTAGGAAACAAGATTTTACCTCCAGATGGCCACCAGACAGTGAAAGACACAATAAGGCTGAATTCTTCCTGGACTTTCTTCAGTCCTGGGATTTCAAATAACTCTCGCTTAGCAGAATTGTAACTATATATCTTATCCTTGGCAATTCATGACAGTATTATCTCCCTGAAGCTGCTACAAGCTTGAAAAAAGGTAAAACTTCATGTCCTTGGTTTGAATATTTTTTGTCATCTGTATACTGCTTTTGATAGTGAAGCTCTATAGAAAGTTAATCAGTAAAGCACCTACTATACAGTGGTGCTTGGCAAATAATCACAAAAGGTTGTTTTGTAGTCACCGCTTAGACTCTTATACCCCAATCCTAATTAAATTAACACATGAAATACAAGGTAAGAACAGGAAGTGTTCTTAACTACCGTCTCTCCAGTGCCCTAAAACTTTTTGTTCAATGACTAAGGGCACTTTCTCTGCGAGCTTGAGGACCTGAGCAAAAAGGTAAGCAAAGACAGCCCCAAAGTCTTAGTGAATCATATAGAAGCCAGTACTGTGACTGCTGAAAGTTGTGTCTTACAGCTCAGTCTGCAAAATGGACGTAAAACACAGACAAGAGTATACAAAATACTTTCTACCATGGACTGCCCGTGAAGAGATAGGTCCACTTCAAATGTTTCTTCAGGAAAATAAAAGCCAAAAGATGCTTGGTATCTATAAGCTCCCCCCAATGCATCTGGTCCAGAGCAATGGAATACCAAAGTATTACAAGCATTAACAGCTGTACCCAAACTCCACAATACCCATAGGGACACTGTCACTTCACACACATTCCCCACTTTGACTATGGCATTTCTCCAGAATCATTTCAATTCCCAGAAATCTGTAAAAACTTGGGCATGGTTGTGTGTGCTTGTAACTCTAGCACCATGGAAGGAGATGGAAACATCCCAATGGATTGCTGACCAGCCAGTGTGGCTGAAAGAGCAAGCATTCTCCAATTCAATAAGAGATCCTGTCTCAAATCAATAAAAGTAGACTGCAGTAGATAATGACAGATGTCGTAAAAAAGATCAGAAAAAAAGAAAAAAATCAAACTGAAATAAGTTGGCCACAAAACCCGAATATTCTGATTCCACTACATCAAGAGTAGTAAAACACAAACAACTATAAAGCTGTACAGTAGTTATCAGAGAAAAGGAGTGACAGGGAATGAGTGTTGTTTAATCAGATTTTCCACTTTACAATGGGAGGTGGGAAATTTCTAGAAACTGCATGTATAAAAAAAAGTGAATAAACACTACTAAATTTCAAACATAAAATGGTTAAGATGGGAAATTGTATGCCATATGAATTTTATAACAAAAATTTTTTTAATTTTAGATGAAAATTTTAAAAGTCAAATTAATTTTTTAATCACTTTAACTCCCATATGATTTCAACATATGACATGAAATGGTGAAGGAAGTTGATATAGCACAGGGACATAAACACTCTGCCTAACATACTCAAAACCCTAGGTTTGATTCCCAGCACAGCCAAAATATAAACATAAATCAGTGAAATATTTTACATTTGTTTTTAGTGGAAACTCTTCAAACTCAAATGTAGATTTTCCTCTTACTGCATACCTCGATGCCTGTCACATTTTAGGTGTTCAGGAGACACACATGGCTCTTGCCCACCATACTGGAATGGATAAGCAACAAGGAAAATGGGTCACTATGGTCAGAACTCTGTACCTTAGTAAGAACTAGTATAATGTTAAATGTGATTAAATTAGTGAGTTTTGCTCAAATAATACAAGAGATTATTATATGTACTTATACTCTATATAGATCATTAAAATACACCACTTGAAGAGTTTTGACTTGCATAAATATGTGTGTATGTCAGAGAAAGGATAAGGAGAAAGAACCAACATATAAATTAAAATACCAAATTTTCTTTCCTGTGCCCTTACTCCTTTCCCCCACTGTCACTGTGTGGTTTCCTGGAAAGATCCAGAGACTTTACTAGATGCAGGAGTCAAAGATGGGCCAGCAAGATGGCTCAGCATGTAAAGATGCTTACCATCAAGCCTGAAGCCCTGAGTTTGATCTCTGGGACCCATGTGGTAGAAGGAAAGAGTCAACTCCCCAAAGTTGTCCTCTGACATCTCCACACATACTGTAGCATATATACCCAAGCACACACAACACGCACGCACACACATATGCCCCTAAATGTAATTTTGTTTATTTTTTTAAAAAATTAAAAATTCTACTGGAGAGTTCTATAACAAGCATAAATAAGGGTGAAAGTACTGTTCATAAGGGTTGGACATGACCTTGAGGAGGGAGGGCGCAAAAAAGTTGAGGCCAAAGGTATGCGTGGAGAAAAGGCCTAAAAACACAATTGGTCAGTCATCCAGTTGGGGATCATTATGCACGGGGGGATTTGTTCATAGGAAGGCTGAGAGGTTTGGCCAGAGTCCCACCAGGGAGGATCCCTGCCTTCAGCAGCTCTCTGCTCCCAGGCCCCCGGAGGGGGAGTTCCTGGCCCCCTGGTGGGCGGGCACCCTGAGGCAGCAGGCGGAGGAGACCTGCAACGCTGCCCACCTCTGCCCACATCCCTGGCCCAGGAGGATACCTTCGGCCTCTGGGTACCCGTGGGAGGAGCCCAGGAGCAGCAGATCCACTGCCTGAGACACCGCACCTGAAGGGACCGACCGGATAAACAGTTCTCTGCACCCAAATCCCGTGGGAGGGAGAGCTAAACCTTCAGAGAGGCGGACACGCCTGGGAAACCAGAAGAGACTACACGCTGCACACAGTACTGACCCCAGAGGAAAACAAAAGCTATCTGGAACCCTGGTGCACGGAACCTCCCGGAAGGGGCGGCGCAGATCTTCCTGGCTGCTGAGGCCGTGGAGAGCTCATAGGCAACACCCCGCGAGCAAACCTGAGCCTGGGGACCACAGGTAAGACAAACTTTTCTGCTACAAACGACTTGCCTGGTGAACTCAAGACACAGGCTCACAGGAACAGCTGAAGACCTGTAGAGAAGAAAAACTACGCGCCCGAAGGCAGAACACTCTGTCCCCATAACTGGCTGAAAGAAAACAGGAAAACAGGTCTACAGCACTCCTGAAACACAGGCTTATAAGACAGTCTAGCCACTGTCAGAAATAGCAGAACAAAGTAACACTAGAGATAATCTGATGGCGAGAGGCAAGCGCAGGAACCCAAGCAACAGAAACCAAGACTACATGGCATCATCGGAGCCCAATTCTCCCACCAAAGCAAACACGGAATATCCAAACACACCAGAAAAGCAAGATCTAGTTTCAAAATCATATTTGATCATGATGTTGGAGGACTTCAAGAAAGACATGAAGAACTCCCTTAGAAAAATACAGGAAAACATAAACAAACAAGTAGAAGCCTACAGAGAGGAGTCACAAAAATCCCTGAAAGAATTCCAGGAAAACACAATCAAACAGTTGAAGGAATTAAAAATGGAAATAGAAGCAATCAAGAAAGAACACATGGAAACAACCCTGGATATAGAAAACCAAAAGAAGAGACAAGGAGCTGTAGATACAAGCATCACCAACAGAATACAAGAGATGGAGAGAGAATCTCAGGAGCAGAAGATTCCATAGAAATCATTGACTCAACTGTCAAAGATAATGTAAAGCGAAAAAAGCTACTGGTCCAAAACATACAGGAAATCCAGGACTCAATGAGAAGATCAAACCTAAGGATAAAAGGTATAGAAGAGAGTGAAGACTCCCAGCTCAAAGGACCAGTACATATCTTCAACAAAATCATAGAAGAAAACTTCCCTAACCTAAAAAAAGAGAAACCCATAGGCATACAAGAAGCCTACAAAACTCCAAATAGATTGGACCAGAAAAAAACACCTCCGTCACATAATAGTCAAAACACCAAACGCACAAAATAAAAAGAAAAAGAATATTAAAAGCAGTAAGGGAAAAGGTCAAGTAACATATAAAGGCAGACCTATCAGAATCACACCAGACTTTTTTTTACAGAAACTATGAAGGCCAGAAGATCCTGGACTGATGTCATACAGACCTAAGAGAACACAAATGCCAGCCCAGGTTACTGTATCCTGCAAAACTCTCAATCAACATAGATGGAGAAACCAAGATATTCCATGACAAAACCAAATTTACACAATATCTTTCTACAAATCCAGCACTACAAAGGATAATAAATGGTAAAGCCCAACATAAGGAGGCAAGCTATACCCTAGAAGAAGCAAGAAACTAATCGTCTTGGCAACAAAACAAAGAGAAGAAAAAGCACAAAACATAACCTCACATCCAAATATGAATACAACCGAAGCAATAATCACTATTCCTTAATATCTCTCAACATCAATGGCCTCAACTCCCAATAAAAAGACATAGATTAACAAACTGGATACGCAACGAGGACCCTGCATTCTGCTGCCTACAGGAAACGCACCTCAGAGACAAAGACAGACACTACCTCAGAGTGAAAGGCTGGAAAACGACTTTCCAAGCAAATGGTCAGAAGAAGCAAGCTGGAGTAGCCATTCTAATATCAGATAAAATCAATTTTCAACTAAAAGTCATCAAAAAAAATAAGGAAGGACACTTCATATTCATCAAAGGAAAAATCCACCAAGATGAACTCTCAATCCTAAATATCTATGCCCCAAATACAAGGGCACCTACATACGTAAAAGAAACCTTACTAAAGCTCAAAACACACATTGCACCTCACACAATAATAGTAGGAGATTTCAACACCCCACTCTCATCAATGGACAGATCATGGAAACAGAAATTAAACAGAGACGTAGACAGACTAAGAGAACTCATGAGCCAAATGGACTTAACGGATATTTATAGAACGCTCTACCCTAAAACAAAAGGATATACGTTCTTCTCAGCTCCTCATGGTACTTTCTCCCAAAATTGACCATATAATTGGTCAAAAAAAGACCTCAACAGGTACAGAAAGATAGAAATAATCCCATAAATATATCGGACCACCAATGCTTCAAAACTGGTCTTCAATAACAATAAGGAAGAATGCCCACATACGTGGAAATTGAACAATGCTCTACTCAATGATAACCTGGTCAAGGAAGAAATAAAGAAAGAAATTAAAGACTTTTAGAATTTAATGAAAATGAAGATACAACATACCCAAACTTATGGGACACAATGAAAGCTGTGCTAAGAGGAAAACTCATAGCGCTGAGTGCCTGAAGAAAGAAACAGGAAAAAGCATATGTCAGCAGCTTGACAGCACACCTAAAAGCTCTAGAACAAAAAGAAGCAAATACACCCAGGAGGAGAAGGCAGAAATAAGGTATCTGTATTGATTTCAAGAACAATTCTAAAGTGTGAACCAGTTACAAACGTCATAACCGTGGATGTTCTTTGATTGTTTGCCAGGCGCTGCCAGGCTTTACCATTGTGTCACTGAAAGGCTGGTTTGATTGGTTGTGAGGTTGTTCCTTCAACTGTTTGATGTTTCCTGAGAACTGTGAAACTGACAGGTTTTCCTCAGCGTGTCTTGAGACTGGTGCAGGCTGATCGATGGGTCTCGAGATCTTGATCGCAGGCAGTGAATCTGCTCCTGGGCCCTCCTGCAGTGCCCAGGCCGTCTGGCAGGCCGAGATGGTGTTGCTGCCTGGGATGGGCCAGTTTTTGATGTGTGAGATCCAGGCCCAGGAGACAGTGACAGTGGAAAGACAAGGGCACAGGAAAGAAAAATTTGTTTAATTTATGGTTCTTCTCTTGTCATGACATACATATTTATGCAGTCAAACTCTTCGGTGGTTGAAATGCAATGCATTTGAGAGTGACACAAATTTTCATCTAAAAATTTGTTATGATTCCCATCATTTATGTTGAAATTTAATGTTGTGCAGTTCTAGAAATTTCCACCTCAGTTATTTGTGTTTCTTGATGAGGTTTGATTTGAACTGATTCACTGCTGGGTCGTGAACAAAAATTTTGAACTGGAAGTAGTTAAGAACTTCTGTGGGACAGAATCTGGTAACCTTTGTGTTGCCAAGCACCTGACCAATGACAAGGACAGCACCTTTCAACATGAGAATGAATATAGTTACAGATACCAACAATCCCAGGACTGAAAGGCCAGGCTCAGCCTTGTGACAGTAAATGCTGTTCCTAGAGCAAAAGGATTCTGGAGAAATGCCATGAGAGTGAGAATGTGAGCAATGCAGGTGTGTCGAGCCTGGCTGCTGTGCGTGCATTCCTGGACGTGTGATGCAATGTGAGTGAATCATGTGATTGAGACTGTCATGATGTTTTGTGCAGGCAGCAAGCAGTGCCCAGAGTCGTGTGAAACCAGATTGCCAGGTTCAAACTGTGGGAACGTGGCTGAAGGAGTTTGTAATGGTTTATCTTACAGGCCCAACAATGGGCCTGTGAAATTGATTTGAGAGTGTGCGTTGGAAGCCAGCAATGTGCATCTGGGCCAGGCAGTCAGAGAACACTGCTGGGAAAAAGCGACACATAGAGTACTGCTATGCCCCACTGTTCAGACTGTCTAGAGTCGTGAGACTCTAAATGGAGATTCATTGTTTGTCTGACTAATACGGCGATGAACAAGTAACAGAAGCTAAGCAATTCAAAAACTCAAGAGTCTATGATAGTTGAAGCTATGGGAAGACGAACTCAGGCTTGGAGACAGGAGGATGAGCGGTGGTGTGGTGTGAGACAGATGGATGACGTTCAGAAAGAACGTGCTTATTTAGGAGAATGTTGCTGATAGTTATGAAAGGTGGCATGGGCTGTCAGCAGGTCTGGTGGCTGAGAGTCTTTAAAGGATTGTATGCGTAACTGCTGGAAACAGTGTGGATATTCAAGTTGCAAGACCTCTTTATTTATTGCTGACACCGAGTTCTGGAATTGCTCGTCATGCTGACAGACTGATGTTTGTAAAGAGCTGTATCACAGATCAGGTTCTCATTTGGTGCCTGATCTGATGAAGGAGAGGAGGAGGAGGAGCTGGGCCAGGCTGGGATGAGTTCAGTGTGTGAGGTTTTTGAGAGCATTGAGAGTGGGATTTGAAAGGAAGACTCAGAAGGAGCTGAGCTGGTGACAATTTGTGCAGGGCCAGCTGTGCTGAAATGAAATTCTGCGTGAAAGTCTGAAAGCAGGTTATGAAGCTTTGGGACAGAACCAGAAGGTTGGTCAGTGGGAAGTTCTAGCTCGATGAACTGCACAGTTGAAATTTCCTGTTTGAACGATGAATTTCTTGACACTTAGAAATATTTGGTGAAAACGACCACAGTTGAACCTGAACTCAGGTATTTCAAGGTCAAGCTGATCCTGGGTTTGTGAGTGGTCCAGTTGCCTGGAACCAGATGCATTGAGGATATGTGAACAATATTGAATATTTAATCTTGTTATATTTATTCTGAGACCCTTGGGAAGAATGCAAGAATGATTGTGACTTGATTGTTGTAAAGGTAAAATTCTGAAAATCATAGCGTGGGTTTGGTGTTCAGGATTCATGTTTCTTTGGGGGCATGATGATTGAATGAAATAAATGAGAACAGCTAGTTTTAATTTATCTGAAATTGAGAGTGATTGTGGGGTGGACTTGGTCTCAGAGAGTGAGGAGAGCTGGAGGCAGAAGGACTGAGACGGTGTGTGTGTGGCTCACGTCAAATAGGCTTGAGCGTTCGATCTCGACCTTTCCCGTAAAAATAGTGTCTATTAGTGGGAGGAATGAATGTACAGCTCAGTGAAGTACAGTTCGGTTCAACTGATTAAGTTTTACTCATTCTAATTTTTAAACCCAATTTTTGCCTATACATTCTGAAACGTACTA
>NC_046172.1:20998670-21041598 GCF_011064425.1 Rattus rattus
TGATCATGTGGTTTGTTCTTTTCAGTTTGTTTATATAATGGATCACGTTGATGGTTTTCTTATATTAAACCATCCCTGCATGCCTGGGATGAAGCCTACTTGATCATGGTGGATGATTGTTTGATGTGCTCTTGGATTCGGTTTGCAAGAATTTTATTGAGCATTTTTTGCATCGATTTTCATATGGGAAATTGGTCTGAAGTTCTCTTTCTTTGTTAGGTCTTTGTGTGGTTTAGGTATACGAGTAATTGTGGCATCATAGAAGGAATTCGGTAGTGCTCCATCTGTTTCAATTTTGTGGAATAGTTTGGATAATATTGGTATGAGATCTTCTCTGAAGGTCTGATAGAATTCTGCACTAAACCCGTCTGGACCTGGGCTCTTTTTGGTTGGGAGAACTTTAATGACTGCTTTATTTCCTTAGAGCAGGGGTTGTTTAACTGGTTTATCTGTTCCTGATTTAAATTGCACTGGTATCTGTCTAGAAATTGTCCATTTCCCTGCAGATTTTCAAGTTTTGTTGAATATAGGCTTTTGTAGTAAGATCTGATGATTTTTTGAATTTCTCTGAATCTTGTAGCTATGTTCCATTTTCATTTCTGATTTTGTTAATTTGGACACACTCTCTGTGTCCTCCTCGTTAGTCTGGCTAAGGGTTTATCTATCTTGTTGATTTTCTCTCAAAGAACCAACTTTTGGTTCTGTTGATTCTTTTCTATGGTCCTTTTTGTTTCTTACTTGGTTGATTTCAGCCTGAGTTTGATTATTTCCTGCCTTCTACCCTCCTGGGTGTATTTGCTTTTTGTTCTAGAGCTTTTAGGTGTGCTGTCAAGCTGCTGACATATGCTCTTTCCTGTTTCTTTCTGCAGGCACTCAGCGCTATGAGTTTTCCTCTTAGCACAGCTTTCATTGTGTCCCATAAGTTTGGGTATGTTGTACCTTCATTTTCATTAAATTCTAAAAAGTCTTTAATTTATTTTTTTATTTCTTCCTTGACCTGGTTATGATTGAGTAGAGCATTGTTCAACTTCCATGTATATGTGGGTGTTCTTCCCTTATTGTTATTGAATACCAGTTTTAGGCCGTGGTGATCTGATAGCACGCATGGGATTATTTCTATCTTTCTGTACCTGTTGAGGCCCGTTTTTTGACCAATTATATGTTCAATTTTGGAGAAAGTACCATGAGGAGCTGAGAAGAAGGTATATCCTTTTGCTTTAGGGTAGAATGTTCTATAAATATCCGTTAAGTCCATTTGGCTCATGACTTCTCTTAGTCTGTCTACGTCTCTGTTTAATTTCTGTTTCCATGATCTGTCCATTGATGAGAGTGGGTGTTGAAATCTCCTACTATTATTGTGTGAGGTGCAATGTGTGTTTTGAGCTTTAGTAAGGTTTCTTTTACGTATGTAGTTGCCTTCGTATTTGGGGTATAGATATTTAGGATTGAGAGTTCATCTTGGTGGATTTTTCCTTTGATGAATATGAAGTGTCCTTCCTTATCTTTTTTGATGACTTTTAGTTGAAAATTGATTTTATTTGATATTAGAATGGCTACTCCAGCTTGCTTCTTCCAACTACCATTTGCTTGGAAAGTTGTTTTCAGCCTTTCACTCTGAGGTAGTGTCTGTCTTTGTCTCTGAGGTGTGTTTCCTGTAGGCAGCAGAATGCAGGGTCCTGGTTGTGTATCCCGTTTGTTAATCTATGTCTTTTTATTGGGGAGTTGAGGCCATTGATGTTGAGAGATATTAAGGAATAGTGATTATTGCTACCTGTTATATTCATATTTGGATATGAGGTTATGTTTGTGTGCTTTTTCTTCTTTGTTTTGTTGCCAAGACGATTAGTTTCTTGCCTCTTCTTGGGTATAGCTTGCCTCCTTATGTTGGGCTTTTTACCATTTATTATCCTTTTGTAGTGCTGGATTTGTAGAAAGATATTGTGTAAATTTGGTTTTGTCATGGAATATCTTGGTTTCTCCATCTATGTTAATTGAGAGTTTTGCAGGATACAGTAACCTGGCTGGCATTTGTGTTCTTTAGGGTCTGTATGACATCTGTCCAGGATCTTCTGGTTTCATAGTTTCTGGCTAAAAGTCTGGTGTGATTCTGATAGGTCTGCCTTTTATATGTTACTTGACCTTTTTCCCTTACTGCTTTTTAATATTCTTTTCTTTATTTTGTGCGCTTAGTGTTTTGACTATTATGTGATGGGGAGGTTTTTTTTCTGGTCCAATCTTATTTGGAGTTCTGTAGGCTTTTTGTATGCTTATGGGTATCTTTTTTTAGGTTAGGGGAAGTTTTCTTCATGATTTTGTTGAAGATATTTACTGGTCCTTTGAGCTGGGAGTCTTCACTTTTCTATACCTATTATCCTTAGGTTTGATCTTCTCATTGAGTCCTGATTTCTGTATGTTTTGGACCAGTAGCTTTTTCCATTTTTACATTATCTTTGACAGTTGAGTCAATGATTTCTATGGAATCTTCTGCTCCTGAGATTCTCTCTTCCATCTCTTGTATTCTGTTGGTGATGCTTGTATCTACAGCCTTTTGTCTCTTCCTTTGGTTTTCTATATCCAGGGTTGTTTCCATGTGTTCTTTTCTTGATTGCTTTATTTCCATTTTTAATTCCTTCAACTGTTTGATTGTGTTTTCCTGGAATTCTTTCAGGGATTTTTGTGATTCCTCTCTGTAGGCTTTCTACTTGTTTATTTATGTTTTTCCTTTGTAGGCATGTTTCTAAGGGAGTTCTTCATGTCTTTCTTGAAGTCCTCCAGCATCATGATCAAATATGATTTTGAATCTAGATCTTGCTTTTCTGGTGTGTTTGGATATTCCATGTTTGTTTTGGTGGAGAATTGGGTCTGATGATGCCATGTAGTCTTGGTTTCTGTTGTTGGTTCCTGTGCTTGCTTCTCGCCATCAGATTTGTCTCTAGTGTTACTTTGTTCTGCTATTTCTGACAGTGGCTAGACTGTCCTATAAGCCTGTGTGTCAGGAGTGCTGTAGACCTGTTTTCCTGTTTTCTTTCAGCCAGTTATGGAACAGAGTGTTCTGCTTTCGGGCGTGTAGTTTTTCCTGTCTACAGGTCTTCAGCTGTTCCTGTGGGTCTGTGCCCTGAGTTCACCAGGCAGGTTGCTTGGAGCAGAAAAGTTGGTCTTATCTGTGGTCCTGAGGCTTAAGTTTGCTAGTGGAGTGTTGCTTATGAGCTCTCCGTGAGGGCAGCAACCAGGAGGACCTGTGCCGCCCTTTCCGGGAGCCCCCGTTCACCAGAGTCCTAGATTGCATTTGGTGTTTCCCTCTGGAGTCAGAGGCGTGGGTAGAGTGTAGTCTCTTCTGGTTTCCCCAGGCGGTCTGCCTCTCTGAAGGTTTAGCCTCTCCCACGGATTTGGGGTGAGAACTGTTTATCCGTCGGGTCCCTTCAGATTCCGGTGGTGTCTCAGATGACGAGGGGACCTGCTGCTCCTGTGCTTATCTATGGGAACCCAGAGGTCATGTACAGTTTCCTCTTGGGCCAGGGATGTGGGCAGGGGTGGGCAGTGTTGGTGGTCTCTTCCGCTCTGCAGTCTCAGGAGTGCCCACCTGTCCGGGGGGGTGAGCTCTCTCTCCCACGGGGTTTGGGAGCAGTGAGGTGGGGGCAGGGAGCTCGAGGTTGGGAATCCTGCTAAAAACCGGAAGTGTCCAGTCCTAGAGGAATTTTGCCTCTGTGTCCTCAGGCCACCAGTCAGGTTGCTTGCAGCAGAAAAGTTGGTCTTACCTGTGGTCCTGAGGCTCAAGTTTGCTCCTTGGGTGTTGCTTATGAGCTCTCCAGGAGGGCAGCCAACTTGAGTATTTCTTATTTACATTTTGATTGTTATGTCCCTTCCTGGTTTCCTTTTTTTTTTTTCTTTTTTTTTTTTTTTTTTGGTTCTTTTTCTGAGCTAGGGGAGACCCAGGGCCTTGCGCTTTCCTAGGCAAGTGCTCTAACACTGAGCTAAATCCCCAACCCCCTTCCTGGTTTCTTATTTACACTTTTCACTGGCGATTGAATCTAGAACTTCACACATGTCAGACAAGGGCTCTGATACTAAAGCATATGCCCAGCTCTTTTTAATTTTTATTCTGGAAAGAACAGAATCTCACAAAATTGCCCAAGCTAGCCTTGGCCCTGCAACCCTCCTGCCTTAGCATCCCAAGTAGCTGAGATTACAAGCCTGCACCACCACACCCAAACAAACCTTTGTTTTTAAAACTATGCTAGCACATTCTATTCATAAAATCTTATAACAACCAGCTCTGTTATATGTATCTCCATTGCCTTTAAGGGAGTGGGTTTCAACCTTCCTAATGCTGCAACACTTTAATACAGTTACTTCCTCATGCTGTGGTGACCTCCAACCATAAAATTATTTTCATTGCTACTTCATAAATGTAATTTTGCTATTGTTATGAATTGCAATCTAAATATCTGTGTTTTCCAACAGTCTCAGGCAGCCCCTCTAAAAAGGTTGTTTGATGCTCAAAGTAGTTGTGACCTCAGGTTTGAGATCTACAGGTACTGCCCTAGGCTATGTAGTTCACAAAACCCCTAATAATTACATACTACTCTTGGTATCTATTAAAAAGCTCATTTTTGGGGTTGGGGATTTAGCTCAGCGGTAGAGCGCTTGCCTAGCGAGCGCAAGGCCCTGGGTTCTGTACCCAGCTCCAAAATAAAGAAAAAAAAGCTCATTTTTCTAATATCCCCTCAAAACAACACTAAGAAATTCCCACAGAAAATACAATTTTGTTACAGTTGAGAGTACATTATGTACAGTTGGGCTCACTGTAAAACTGCATCCAAATCAGCCAAATGTCACAGAATATTACATTAGAAAAATTAAACATCAAGACATTTACATGAGACCCATCCTGTTGCTATGTGCGCCCAGAGCTAGGGCTTTCCCACAGCCCTCCAGACCCAAAACCTGCCCATAGAGAGCTGGTCTCCCAGGAGTGCTCTCATTCCTAAGGTTACAGGCTCGCAGGCCCATAAGAGGGACGAGCTCCAGTCAGAGACAGTAAGACCAACTAACATCAGAGATGACCAAATGGCAAGAGGCAAGCACAAGAACCTAAGCAACAGAAACCAAGGCTACTTGGCACCATCAGAGCCCAGTTCTCACACCACAGCTAATACTGGATATCAAAACACACCCAAAAAGCAAGATTTGGATTTAAAAATCACAACTCATGATGATGTTAGAGGACTTTAAGAATAACATAAATAACTCACTTAAAGAAATACAGGACAACACACGTAAACAGGTAGAAGCCCTTAAAAATGAAACAAAAACCCTGTAAAAAATTACAAGAAAATACAACCAAACAGGCAAAGGAATTGAACAAAATGAGAAAAGAAATTCCTCCCATCACATAATAGTCAAAACACCAAATGCACAAAACAAAGAAAGAATATAAAAAGCACTAAGAGAAAAAGGTCAAGTAACATATAAAGGCAGACCTATCAGAATTACATCAGACTTCTCACTAGAGACTATGAAAGCCAGAAGATCCTGGGCAGATGTCACACAGACCCTAAGAGAACACAAATGCCAGCCCAGGCTACTGTATCCTACAAAACTCTCAATTAACATAGATGGAGAAACCAAGAAATTCCATGACAAAACCAAATTTACAGAATATCTTTCCACAAATCCATTCCTACAAAGGATAGTAGATGGAAAACTCCAATACAAGGAGAGAATCTACACCCTACAAAAAGCAAGAAAATAATCTAATTTCAACTAACCCAAAAGAAGATAGCCACACAAACATGATTTTACCCCTAACAACAACAAAAAACAGGAAACAACAGTCACTATTCCTTAATATCTCTTAACATCAATGGACACAATTCCCCAATAAAAAGACGTAAACTAACAGACAGGATATGTAAACAGAACCCAGCATTTTGCTGCATACAGGAAACACACCTCAGTGACAAAGACACTACCTCAGAGTAAAAGGCTGGAAAACAATTTTCCAAGCAAAATGGTCCCAAGAAGAAAATGGAGTAGCCATTATAATTATCAAATAAAATCAACTTTCAACCAAAAGTTATTTTAAAAGGTAAGGAAGGACACTTTATACACATCAAAGGAAAAATCCAACAAGATGAACTCTCAATCTTAAAAATCTATGCTCTAAATGCAAGGGCACCCAAATTCATAAAAGAAACCTTACTAAAGCTCAAAGCACACACACACAATAATAGTGGGAGACTTCAACACCTTACTCTCAGATAAGATCACTGAAACAGAAACTAAATAAACACAGTTAAACTAATAAAAGTTATGAACCAAATGAATTTAACAAATATCTATAGAAAATTTCCACCTAAAACAAAAGAATATACCTTCTCCTAAGCACCTCATGGTACCTTCTCCAAAATTGACCATATAATCGGTCAAAAAATAGGCCTAAATAGATTCAAGAAGGTTGAAATAATCCCATGCATCCTATCAGATTACCATGGACTAAGGCTGGTCTTCAACAACAATTAAAACAACATATACATGTAAGCTGAACAATGCCCTACTCAATGACATCTTTGTCAAAGAAAAAATAAAGAAATTGAAGTCTTTTTTAGAATTTAATGAAAATGAAGGCACAAAATATCCAAACTTATGGGATACAATGAAAACTGTGCTAAGAGGGAAATTCATAGCTCTGAGTGCCTCCAAAAAGAAACAGGAGAGAGCATACACTAACAGCTTGACACCACACCTGAAAGTTCTAGAACAAAAAGAAGCAAATACACCCAGGAGGAGTAGAAGGCAGGAAATAATCAAACTCAGAGCTGAAATCAACCAAGTAGAAACAAAAAGGACTATACAAAGAATCAACAGAACCAGGAGCTGGTTCTTTGAGAAAATCAACAAGATAGATGAACCCTTAGCCAGACTAACCAGAGGACACAGAGAGTGTATCCAAATTAACAAAATCAGAAATGAAAATGGAGACATAACAACAGAATCTGAGGAAATCCAAAAGATCATCGGATCCTCCTACAAAAGCCTATATTCAACAAAACTGGAAAATCTGGAGGAAATGGACAATTTTTTCTAGACAGATATCACATACCAAAGTTAAATAAGGATCAGATAAACCATCTAAACAGTCCCATAACTCCTAAAGAAATAGAAGCAATTATTAGAGGTCTTTCAACAACAACAACAACAACAACAACAACAACAACAAAAAGCCCAGTAACAGATGGGTTTACTGGAGAATTTTATCAGACCTTCATAGAGGACCTAATACCAGTACTGTCCAAACTATTCCACAAAATAGAAATGAAAGGAACACTATCTAATTTGTTCTTTGAAGCCAAAATTATGCTTATACCCAAACCACACAAAGACCCAACAAAGAAAGGAATTTCAGACAAAATTCCTTGATGAATATGATGCAACAATACTCAATAAAATTCTAACAAACCAAATTCAAAAACACCTCAAAACGATCATCCATCATGATAATGTAGGCTTCATTCCAGGGATGCAGGGATGGTTCACTATGTGGAAATCTAACAATATATTCCACTATATAAACAAACTCAAAGAAAAATATCACATGATCATTTCATTAAATGCTGAAAAAGCATTTGACAAAATTCAACACCCCTTCATGATAAAAGTCCTGGAAAGAACAGGAATTCAAGGCCCATACCTAACCATAGTAAAAGCCATATATAGCAAACCAATAGCTAACATTAAACTAAATGGAGAGAAACTTGAAGCAATGCCACTAAAATCAGGGACTAGACAAGGCTGCCCACTCTCTCCCTACCTATGCAATATAGTACCTGAACTGCTATCCAGATCAATCAAACAACAAAAAGAGGTCAAATGGATACAAATTGGAAAGAAAGAAGTCAAAATATCACTATTTAGAGATGTTATGATAGTATACTTGTGACTCAAAAATTTCCACCAGAGAACTCCTACAGCTGATTAAAAAAAACTTCAGTGCAGTGACTAGATATAAAATTCACTGAAACAAATCAGATGCCTTCCTTTTTATTCAAATGATAAAACAGGCTGAGAAAAGAAATTAAGAAAGCGATACCCTTCAAATAGTCACAAATAATAAAATACCTTTGGTATGACTCTAGCCAAGCAAAGTGAAAGATCTGTATGACAAGAACTTCAGGTCTCTGAAGAAAGAAATCAAACATCTTAGAAAATGGAAAGATCTCCCATGCTCATGGATTGGCAGGATTAATATAGTAAAAATGGCCATTTTGCCAAAAGCAATCTACAAATTCAATTCAATCCCCATCAAAATTTCTACTCAATTCTTTTTTTTTTTTTTTTTTTGGTTCTTTTTTTCGGAGCTGGGGACCGAACCCAGGGCCTTGCGCTTCCTAGGCAAGCGCTCTACCACTGAGCTAAATCCCCAACTACTCAATTCTTTATAGAGATAGAAAGAGCAATTTGCAAATTCATCTGGAATAACAAAAAACCCAGGATAGCTAAAACTATACTCAACAATAAAAGGACTTCCGGGGGAATCACTATCCCTGACCTCAAGCACTATTACAGAGCAATAGTGATAAAAACTGCATGGTATTGATACAGAGACAGACAGATAGATCAGTGGAATAGAATTGAAAACCCAGAAATGAACCCACATACCTATGGTCACTTGATCTTTGACATCCAATGGAAAAGAGACAGCATTTTCTACAAATGGTGCTGGTTCAACTGGAGGTCAGCATGTACAAGAATGCAAATCAACCCATTCTTATCTCCTTGTACAAAGTTTAAGTCCAGGTGATCAAGGACCTCTACACAAAACCAGATACACTGAAACTAATAGAAAAAAAAAAGTGGGAGAAAGCCTTAAATAAATAGGCAGAGGTGAAACATTTCCTGAACAGAACACCAATGGCTTATGCTCTAATATCAAGAATGGACAAATGGGACCTCATAAAATTGCAAAACTTCTGTAGGCAAAGGACACTGTCAGTAGTACAAAATAGCAACCAACAGGTTGGGAAAAGATCTTTACCAATCCTGCATACCATAGAGGGCTAGTATCTAATATATACAAAGTACTCCAGAGAATCAAATAATCCTATTAAAATGGGGCACAGAGCTAAACAAAGAATTCTCAACTGAAAAATATGGAATGGCTGAGAAGCACTTAAAAATGTTCAACATCCGGGGTTGGGGATTTAGCTCAGTGGTAGAGCGCTTGCCTAGGAAGCACAAGGCCCTGGGTTCGGTCCCCAGCTCCGAAAAAAAAGAACCAAAAAAAAAAAAATGTTCGACATCCTTAATCATCAGGTAAATGAAAATCAAAATAACCATAAGACTCCACCTCACAACAATCAGAAGGGTTAAGATCAAAAACTCAGTTGACAGCAGATGCTGGAGATGTGGAGAAAGAGGAACACTCCTCCATTGTTGGCACGATTGCAAGCTGCTACCACTATGGAAATCAGTCTGGAGATTACTCACAAAATTGAACATATTACTACCTGAGTCCCAGCTATACCATTCCTGGGTATACACCCAAAAGATGTTCCAACATATAATAAGGACATATGCTCTACTAAGTTCATAAGCAACCTGATTTATAATAGCCAGAAGCTGGAAAGAACCCAGATGTCCCTCAACAGAGAAATGGATATAGAAAATGTGGTATATCTACACAATGGAGTATTAATCAGCTATCAAAAATGACTTCATGAAATTCATAGGCAAATGGATAGAATTAGAAAATATCATCCTGAGTGGGGTAACCCAACCATAAAAAGAACACACTGATATGTACTCACTGATAAGTGGATATTATCCCAAAAGCTTGGAATACGTCAAAAAATTCACAGATCATATTAAGCTCAAGAAGAAGGAAGACTTTAGTAGATGCTTCAGTCCTTCTTAGAAGGGAGAACAAAATACTCATGGGAGGAAATACAGGGACAAAGAGTGGAGCAAGGACTGAAGGAGGCCATCCAGAGACTGCCCCACCTGGGGATCCATCCCATATGCAGTCACCAAACCCAGTCACTATTGCTGATGCCAAGAAGTGCTTGCTGACAGGATCCTGATATGGGTGTATCCTGAGAGGATCTGCCAGAGCACTACTGATACAGATGAGGATGGTTGCAACTAACCATTGGACTGAACAAGGGGATCCCAATGGATGAGTTAGAGAAAGGACTGAAGGAACTGAAGGGGTTTGCAATCCCATAGGAAGAACAACAATATCAACCAACAGGCTCCCCCCAAAGCTCCCAGGGACTAAACCACCAACCAATGAGTACATATGGAGGGACCCATGGCTCCAGCCTCATATGTAGCAGAGGATGGCATTGTCTGGCATCAATAGGAGAAGCCCTTGGTCTGATGAAGGCTCGTTTACCCTGTGTAGGAGAATGCCAGGGTGTTGAGGTGGGAGGGGTGGGTGGGGAGTGGTAGCATCTTCATAAAACCAAGGGGAGCAGGGAGGAGGAATGGGAGAGAGGGGAAAACGGATTGACATTTGAAATATTAATCCATAAAATACCCAATAAATTAAAAAAGACATTTACATGAATTTTAATTTTGAGCTATATCTCTAGTCTTTTCTTCATTTTTTTATTTGTAGACAAAGCCACACCAAATTGCAAAGGCTGGCTTTGAATTTAAGATTCTCCTGTCTCAGCGCCTTCAGTAGCTGACATTATAGGCTTGCACTACTAGTTCTAGTTAATTACACACACGCACACCTATAATTTCAACTCAACGGTGGGATATACCTTGTTGGTAGAGCACTTGCCTAGCATGCCCAAGACATTTTTTTCATGTGTATTGCATGATTTATGTTCTACCTCTGTCCACTGAGAGGTCCTAGGGCTCAAAAGTTATCAATGCACCTAGCATCCAGATCAAGATTTCCATTCACCAAAACAAAAGGGTTCCTTCAGAAGTTGAATTTCTTTGAAGGAGCAGGGAAAATGCTAATGAACACAGTACATCATGTGATAGCAAAAAAGCAGAGAGTGCTCAAAAAAAAAAAAAAAAAGAAAAAAAAAAAAGCAGAACAAAAATAGTTTAGGAGCCAAGGATGAGTTCAAAATGACCCAAAATAAAAAATCAGATCAATGAAATGATCTCATAACTGGTGCTCATAACTGGGTTGCAAGATATAATAAAGCAAGTATGTTGTATAACAAAGCAAGTATATAACATACATTATGTCTCTTACAATATATATCGTAAGAAAAATAATACAGTAACTGTTGGTTTGTGTGTGTGTGTGTGTGTGTACGTATATATGTATATAATGTTAATGTTGCCTTTTAACTCAGTAAATTTTCATGAGTCTGTTTTGATTTAACTATAATTAAATGAGTGAGAAATTAATGATTTTTTCTAACAAATTCTAATCACTTTATTCTAATAAGCATGGAAGGAATGAATTATTAGAGAGTCATTGTTGGTCAAATGTAACAGTAATGATGGCCAGTCAAAAATCTATGATCAATGCTAACTCAATTCAGTGTGTTTGGGAAAGACAGGATGCTAAAAGAACCATAGAGAATGCTGTGTATTATTACAAAGGGTAAAAAAAAAAAGTGGAAGACATTTTGTGAGTCAAGTGATAAGTGTTAATATCACCATTAAAAAGATATACAGACAAGACCTACCCTGTGATGTGTCTCAACAAGATAGTTATCATTTGTGCAGTATTCTTGTCAAAAATGCATAATCAGAATCTATTCCAAAGGGAATATCAGACGCACAAAAATTGAGAGGCATTTTATAAAATAACTGACTAGCTATGCCAAGGTCACTAACATGGGAAGAATGAGGAGCTGTGACAAATTTAAAGAGACAGTGGAGACCAATTCAGTGTGTATGTGTGTGTGTGTGGGGGGGTGCGCGCACACCTCACAGAGATGCATGTGCACATGCACATGTATTTAATGATAATAATTACAGAAAAAAGTTGTGAATTCTAAAGGGGTGTTTTACAATAAGAAATGGTGGCGCTGCAAAAGAAGAAATAGTGAATCACAAGCAGAGTCAGAGGGGGTAGCAAGGGAGTGGAAATGATACAAATGGGGGTTGGGGATTTAGCTCAGTGGTAGAGTGCTTGCCTAGCAAGTGCAAGGCCCTGGGTTCAGTCCTCAGCTCCAAAAAAAAAAAATGATACAAATGCAGCACACTCATATATGAAATTCTCAAATTGGGAAATATTAAATGTGAGGTATTAGATTGAACTTGGTCACAGGAAAAAACATTAGATTTGGAAATAATTACATAATTCAAATAAGAAGTATAGTTTAGAGCACTATTAGTTTAAATTTAGGGAAGCTTAAGACATATATGTATACATATGTATGGAGAACTCTGAAGTATCTTATGAATCTTTCCAAAGTTGAAAACCTTTTCAAAATTTAGAACCCCAATAAAAGAAGGATGAAAACTCCTGTGACTTGGGCAATGGGGCCATATTTCAGGAGTAGGCCACTTGTCTGCCACGTAGGCATGATTTCCAGCACTGTTAAATTTTAGACAAGAGGAAAAGAAAATGGTTCGTTGTTTATTGTCTCCAAAGAACTACCCAATTCATGACGGAGAAGTAGTTCCTAGAATAAGAATGTAAAGTAAGTTCACAGTAAAGGAAAATTGAAAAGGAATCTAACTTGAGGATGTGACTCAATGGAGAACATAACAAAACCCAGGAATCCATCTCCAACACTAGGGAAAAAACCCAACCCTGAATTAGTTCCTTAGGAAGTGTGAAAGTACTTAACAATTAGAAACTGGTTTTATATATTCAAAATCTGAATTATATCAATTAATAATCCCTTTTCCCTAACAGGTGCTCCATTTGTATTCTTATCTGTTAAAACAAGTGTCCAAGAATGGAGTCATGCAAGCAGAATTCTGAGTGCTTATGAAAGAATTCCAAGAACACAAGGCTAAAAGTCTTATGACCTCAGTTTCTTCCAAAACGTGGAATTACTCGTAGAATGTGCTTTCATGCCCCTCCCTGGTGTAGCAGACTGGAGTGAACTTTAATTTACTCATTTCAACTGGCTATTGTTATTTGTTCATATGCCTTGATGAAAAATATGCTTTTGGCCATATATCACTTGTCCCTGTGATTGTACATTTTACTTAGGTGACTCATCTTTTTTTTTTTTATTAACTTGAGTATTTCATTTTTTTTTTATTAACTTGAATATTTCTTATATACATTTCGAGTGTTATTCCCTTTCTTGGTTTCCGGGCAAACATCCCCTCCCCCCTCCCTTCCTTATGGGTGTTCCCTCCCAACCCTCCCCCATTGCCCCCCCTCCCCTGGGGTTCAGTCTTTAGCAGGACCCAGGGCTTCCCCTTCCACTGGTGCTCTTACTAGGATATTCATTGCTACCTATGAGGTCAGAGTCCAGGGTCAGTCCATGTATAGTCTTTGGTAGTGGCTTAGTCCCTGGAAGCTCTGGTTGCTTGGTATTGTTGTACATATGGGGTCTCGGGCCCCTTCAAGCTCTTCCAGTTCTTTCTCTGATTCCTTCAACGGGGGTCCTATTCTCAGTTCAGTGGATTGCTGCTGGCATTCGCCTATGTATTTGCTGTATTCTGGCTGTGTCTCTCAGGAGCGATCTGCATCCGGCTCCTGTCGGCCTGCACTTCTTTGCTTCATCCATCTTGTCTAATTGGGTGGCTGTGTATGTATGGGCCACATGTGGGGCAGGGAGTATTTCTTATTTATATTTCAGTGTTATTCCCTTTCCCGGTTTCGGGCAAACATCCCCTAATCCCTCCCCTCCCTTCTTTATGGGTGTTCCCCTCCCATCCTCCCCCCATTGCCGCCCTCCCCCCATCAATCTAGTTCACTGGGGGTTCAGTCTTAGCAGGACCCAGGGCTTCCCCTTCCACTGGTTCTCTTACTAGGATATTCATTGCTACCTATGAGGTCAGAGTCCAGGGTCAGTCCATGTATAGTCTTTAGGTAGTGGCTTAGTCCCTGGAAGCTCTGGTTGCTTGGCATTGTTGTTCATAAGGGGTCTCAAGCCCCTTCAAGCTCTTCCAGTTCTTTCTCTGATTCCTTCAACAGGGGTCCCATTCTCAGTTCAGTGGATTGCTGCTGGCATTCGCCTCTGTATTTGCTGTATTCTGGCTGTGTCTCTCAGGAGCGATCTACATCCGGCTCCTGGCGGCCTGCACTTCTTTGCTTCATCCATCTTGTCTAATTGGATGGCTGTATATGTATGGGCCACATGTGGGGCAGGCTCTGAATGGGTGTTCCTTCTGTGCCTGAGGATCCAGCTATACCTCTCTTGGGCATATACTCAAAAATGCCCCAACATATAACAAAGACGCATGTTCTGCTATGTTCATAGCAGCCTTATTTATAATAGCCAGAAGTTAGGAAGAACACAGATGCCCTTCAACAGAGGAATGGATACAGAAAATGTGGTACATCTACACAATGGAATATTACTCAGCTATCAAAAACAATGACTTTATGAAATTTATAGGCAAATGTATGGAACTGGAAAATATCATCCTGAGTGAGGGAACCCAATCACAGAAAAACACACATGGTATGCACTCATTGATAAGTGGCTATTAGCCCAAATGCTTGAATTACCCTAGATGCCTAGAACAAATGAAACTCAAGACGGATGATCAAAATGTGAATGCTTCACTCCTTCTTTAAAAGGGGAACAAGAATACCCGTGGCAGGGAATAGAGAGACAAAGATTAGGTGACTCATCTTAACCCTCAGAGCATAAATTATCTGATGCACTGATGCTCTGAATAAAGGAGGCTATTACATGAAACTTTAATCCAACTCATTTAGGCTCTACTATCCCAAGTTCAAGCCACCAATTAGAGCAGTAAAAATTATCTAGGAGAATTTATTTATGAGCCAAATATAGATATAAAGGGAGGAATTAAAAGGAAAGTTTAGGACATCTATTTTGTCCTAATAGGCTACTCACTACAACATGAAAGGCTGTACTGGGAAAACTGTATTTATATTAACCAAACTGCCCTTAAGTCACAATTCTTACTGAGCATAACCCTTTCTATACTCCAGGGCACAAAGACTAGGTCTTCCAGTAATCTATAATCAGTTCTGCTTTGAAAAGTAATATTTTTAACCACAAAGAATCCAATGTTACAGGGCTCTAGATTTTCAAATAATCCCACAGTGACACTCTGTGGACAAGGCAGGGAGCACTCCTTCCTTGGAATAAAACAGGTTGTAAATGACTAAATTAAACAAGAAAAACAAGAAACCCTCACACTGAATTATAATAACTATTCAAAGGCTAAAGTAGGGACTTCAAAGATAATCTTAACACAAATATATTAAATAGTTGGCAAAATATTTGTTCTAAAATACACAATTAAAATTACTTTCATTAGCCTTCCATTATACACTTAATCAATTAGCCAGTATATTTGTAATTATAGTGAGACATGTACTAGTAGAATTTTATTCTTATCAATCCAATTTCCCTTAAGTCACAATTCACATTAAACGTAACCCTTTCAATACTGTATGGCATAAAGACTAGTCTTCCAGTAACCTGGAATCATTTATGCTATGAAAGAAATATACCTAGTGAAGTACTCTAGCAGGGCTGAATATGGCAAAAAAAGGGGGGGGGTGCCAGAAGGTCTTGCCCTCCCCCATCTCTCTCCCTAAAGTAAGTTCTATTCCCTTATTTGGCCACTTTCTTATACTTGACTCATCATTCCTGATGCTGATGGCCAAGGTGGGACTATCAGAATATCAAGGTCCAACAATCAAAAATCCCCATTTAGCTACCCTAATTATCATACTCAAACTAACCAAGACATCCTAGCTCATTTTAACACAGACCTCTCCTCTTACATTCTGAAAATGAATAGTTACAAAGCTATTTCCTGCTGTTTCTGCCCAATTCAGAATCAGCCACCTTGTCTCTTTGCCTTACATAATAAGGGATCTCTTTGCACATGGAAAATGTTGCGTGGACACAGACTGTGCCTAATCTGGGGTCCAGAGTGGAGCATCCCACAATATATGATCCCTTCAAATACTATAAATATCGCCATATAAAGAGATTTATTAGAGTGGCTTACAGGCTGTGGTATAACTAGTCCAGCAATGGCTATCTACCAATGTAAAGTCCAAGAATACAATTGTTCAGTCCAAGAGTCTGGATATCTTAGCTGGTCTTCCGTATATGCTATAATCCTGAAGAAGTATGCTTTAATGCCAGTGAAAGAATGGACTTGTTAGAGAGGATGGGAAGAAGCAGGCAAAGAAAGAGCAAGCTTTTTTCTTCCGTGTCCTTTATATAGACTACTAGCAGGTATGGACCAGACAGATTAAAAATGGATCTTTCCATTTAAAATAAACTAATAAAAATGCCAGCCACTTGGGTTTTATTTAATTCTACATATAGTCTGGTGTGGGACAGTGGGCTGTGATAGGTATTTTGGTTCCCAGTCGAGATAAAGTTGAAACCCCGGTGACCCTAAGGGATGGTAGGCATTTCCCTAAACTCCCAGGAGGCCAGGACCCTCTCATGTAGCTTCATTCAGCACCCTATAATAGAGGCTTGTGGCCATCAGTTACATAGAAGCAGGACCATGTCCTCCCACATATAGATAAGGTGTTCCCAGGCTCTCAGACAAAGCCAATAGGAAGTACCTACTATCAGACCCTGACCCCCCACCCTGGAACTGTATATAAGAATCCTATCCAGAAGGATTAAAGGTATGGAAAACTACTCTGTTCTCTGAGAGCTTCTGTTATAAGAGCTGTAACACTGCTGCCTGGGGAAGAGATCTGCTCTCCTGAAATCGCCACCAGAAGCTCCCCTGCACTCTTCAGTGGCTTAGCCAGCCTCCTGCTGGCTCTGCCCAGCCAACCTCTTGGAGCAACTGAAGCAGCAGCAGAGAAGACAGTGGTGGAGCAGCTGCAGTAGTGGGGACAGCGGAGGTGACTCCCCTTCCCTGCTTGTTCTTTCCCCTTCGCCTGAACCCTTGCACCTGGCTGAGGCCAGAGATCTCTGTGGAAAGCCTCCAGTACAGAAGGCCACCAGTCAGGTTGAAAACCAATAGCCATCACCTTTTTTTTCCAGAACTGAGGACAGAACCCAGGGCCTTGCACTTGCTAGGCAAGCACTCTACCACTGAGCTAATTCCCCAAACCCACAAGTCTACCTCTTGTCGACTTGACACACAATTATATCTCCTTAAGTCATGCTTAATTTCCAAATGAAAACAACAACCATGTTATAAGTATGCCTAACATGATATAACTATCACTTGTACAACCATAAACACATCATACATTTTTTTTGATCTTTATTAACTTGAGTATTTCTTATTTACATTTTGATTGTTATTCCCTTTCCCGGTTTCGGGCCAACATTCCCCAACCCCCCCTCCCTTCTATATTTGTGTTCCCTCCCATCCTACCCCATTACCACCCTCCCCAACAATCACGTTCACTGGGGGTTCAGTCTTGGCAGGACCAAGGGCTTCCCCTTCCACTGGTGCTCTTACTAGGCTATTCATTGCTACCTATGAGGTTGGAGCCAGGGTCAGTCCCACATCATAAATCTTGGAATAGATGGTAGTCGTGAGGTTTTTTTTTAGTATTGAAGGACATTCTTTTAGTATCCAAACTTAAATATGATAACCACTAATATTCTCTTAATTTATGTTATATTACATGCTAAAGAAGTCAAGGAAAGAAAACACAAATATCTATACATATTCCTAACAAATTACAACAGAAACTTTCATGTCAATTTCTGCAACTGGCCATGTGGCCTTAGCTGGTATTTGTAACTGTAAGGATCAGGGATAAGGGAAGAACACCATATCCCTGACTCAGTCCCAAGCCCAAGCCCAAAGTCAGGGAAAATACACTCTGCTCTTGACTTGACCCCAATATGACACCAAGGTCACACCCTGCCCATGGCTTGACCTGGAGCCCCTGAGGCTCAGAAATCCTCACCACCTTGAAATACTAAAAATCAGTCTCATTTTACTTTTCTACTATCTCACTGTACACGCTCCAAGACCCTATAAAAGCCTTCTCCTTTCAACTAGCCCTCTCCTTTCTTTCTTCCAATTCAGAGGTACTGCTAGTCACTTTTTTTTTCTACCTAGTAAATCACTTGTGTGAAGTTTGTTGCCTGGTATGACTTTAAACAGCTGACTGACAAAATGTCCTTGTGCTAGAAAACCACTTTTATAGATACCTTGATTTAGATGGGCCTTCCTAGTGCCTATCCTGCCTCCTTGGTGTCTGAGCCAAACTGGGACCCAATCCCTTACCTCTGGTCCATCCCCTCTCCTGCCCAAGACTTACCTTGACACTTACTGATAGCTTGGTATCCCATCCACCAGAGATAATTCTGTAACTTTCCCCTTCAGGCAGAGGTAAGCATGGTCTTTAAGGCTATGATTGTCCCTCTTCACTGACACCATCATCCTCCAACCCTTAAAGCCACAATTCTGCAGCTTCCTTAAGTCCAGCTCGGCTATTACCACCATTTCTTCCCCACCTTTTCCACCTTCCCCTTGAAGCTATCTGTAATCCCACAGCTTCTCTATGTCGCCATGGCTTTTTTGATACTGTGAATTCTCGTTCCTGTCCCTTTCCTATGGATAAGACCTTGCTGTGCTCTGATTTTCATTGCGTTTAGGCAAACCTTTGGACCCCATCCACAAAAACCCTGGTATTAGACACCGAGTCTCTCCTTGGGTTATTAACACTGACTGACCCATGTTGCATACAGTGGAAAACCCACTGAAAGTCTTCGTCCTGTTTTGTCTACCCTGAGTTAGGGTTGCCCTCAACTACAGGCTGCTGGGACATTTTTTCCTACACTCCCCTCATTCATGGGAATGGTGACATCCACATTCTACCTTGTTATGCCTCTGAGAAAAACCCCAGCATCTCCACCTGGTACTTGACCTAAAGGGCCCCAAATTTATTCACTTTTCAACTGTATTTGTCCTCAATATCTCTTAGATAATCAATCCAAATGGCTGCCTAATGGCATCCTAGATTCACAATGTTCCAAATATTACTTGGGACTTTTACAACTACTAAGAGTAATCAGAGAAATGGAAAGAGATTTCCCATTCCCTATATTCCAGCTTTCTCTTATCTTTGCTCCAAGCCCTGTTTGTTTTTTCTCTGCCCCCTACCCCTGTCACACACACTGTGTGAATGTTCTGCCTTTTAAAGTTGCTTTGATGGATCTTTAAGTCTGTTGTAGGTGTGGGAACTGGGAGTCAGACGGAGCAGGCAAGGGAGGGAGAAAAGAACAAATGTGTACACATTCCTCTTTGGCTGGTGGCTCTCTCAGCTCCCTCCTTTAGCTTCTTCTACACCTAGAGGGCAAAAGCTACTTCTATTTCTAAGCCTTTTTTTTTCTTTTTTTTTCTTTTTTTTTTGGAGCTGGGGACCGAACCCAGGGCCTTGCACTTGCTACTACCACTGAGCTAAATCCCCAACCCCCTCTAAGCCTTTTTTTTTTTAGAAGAGAATTACTTTATTTTTTTCCATCTTTATTAAATTGGGTATTTCTTACTTACATTTCGGTTGTTATTCCCTTTCCCGGTTTCCAGGCCAACATCCCCCTAAATCCCCCCTCTCCCCTTCTATATGGGTGTTCCCCTCCCCATCCTCCCCCCATTGCCGCCCTCCCCCCAACAATCTAGTTCACTGGGGTTCAATCTTGCAGGACCAGGGCTTCCCCCCACTGGTGCCCTTACTAGGCTATTCATTGCTACCTATGAGGTCAGAGTCCAGGTCAGTCCATGTATAGTCTTTAGGTAGTGGCTTAGTCCCTGGAAGCTCTGGTTGCTTGGCATTGTTGTTCATATGGGGTCTCAGGCCCTTCAAGCTCTTCCAGTTCTTTCTCTGATTCCTTCAGCGGGGGTCCTATTCTCAGTTCAGTGGATTGCTGCTGGCATTCGCCTCTCTATTTGCTGTATTCTGGCTGTGTCTCTCAGGAGCGATCTACATCCGGCTCCTGTCGGCCTGCACTTCTTTGCTTCATCCATCTTGTCTAATTTGGTGGCTGTATATGTATGGGCCACATGTGGGGCAGGCTCTGAATGGGCGTTCCTTCTGCCTCTGTTCTAAACTTTGCCTCCCTATTCCCTGCCAAGGGTATTCTTGTTCCCCTTTTAAAGAAGGAGTGAAGCATTCACATTTTGATCATCCGTCTTGAGTTTCATATGTTCTAAGCATCTAGGGTAATTCAAGCATTTGGGCTAATATCCACTTATCAATGAGTGCATACCATGTGTGTTTTTCTATGATTGGGTTCCCTCACTCAGGATGATATTTTCCAGTTCCAACCATTTGCCTACGAATTTCTTAAAGTCATTGTTTTTGATAGCTACCTAAAAGATGCTCCAACATATAAAAAAGACACGTGCTCCACTATGTTCATAGCAGCCTTATTTATAATAGCCAGAAGCTGGAAAGAACCCAGATGCCCTTCAACAGAGGAATGGATACAGAATATGTGGTACATCTACACAATGGAATATTACTCAGCTATCAAAAACAATGACTTTATGAAATTCATAGGCAAATGGTTAGAACTGGAAAATATCATCCTGAGTGAGGTAACCCAATCACAGAAAAACACACATGGTATGCACTCATTGATAAGTGGCTATTAGCCCAAATGCTTGAATTACCCTAGATGCATAGAACACATGAAACTCAAGAAGCATGACCAAAATGTGAATGCTTCACTCCTTCTTTAAAAGGGGGAACAAGAATATCCTTGGCAGGGAATAGAGAGGCAAAGATTAAAACAGAGACAGAAGGAACACCCATTCAGAGCCTGCCCCACATGTGGCCCATACATATACAGCCATCCAATTAGACAAGATGGATGAAGCAAAGAAGTGCAGGCCGACAGGAGCCGGATGTAGATCGCTCCTGAGAGACACAGCCAGAATACAACAAATACAGAGGCGAATGCCAGCAGCAGACCACTGAACTGAGAATAGGACCCTCGTTGAAGGAATCAGAGAAAGAACTGGAAGAGCTTGAAGGGGCTCGAGACCCCATATGTACAACAATGCCAAGCAACTAGAGCTTCCAGGAACTAAGCCACTACCTAAAGACTATACATGGACTGACCCTGGACTCTGACCTCATAGGTAGCATTGAATATCCTAGTAAGAGCACCAGTGGAAGGGGAAGCCCTTGGTCCTGCTAAGACTGAACCCCCAGTGAACGTGATTGTTGGGGGGAGGGAGGGGAACACCGATAAAGAAGGGGAGGGGGAGGGATTAGGGGGATGTTTGCCCGGAAACCGGGAAAGGGAATAACATTCGAAATGTAAATAAGAAATACTCAAGTTAATAAAAAAATAAAATAAAATAAAAAAGAAAGAAAGTACTTAGTCCAACCACTCACAATCCCTACCACCTAGGATGAAATTCTGTCCTTTCTAGGGATGGCTGGATTCTTATGGTCTTGGATCCCCTTTCTCCCTTCTTGCTGGCCCCTATATGAGGCAGCCCATGGAGCATACCCTTGAACCCTTTCATAAGCCCTTTCATAAGCTTCAATGGGCCCTTCCAGCCACAGCCGCTAATCAACAAGATGAACTAATAGCTCTAACCTGTGCCTTTCAACTAGCAAAGGGGCTTGCCCACTCCAAACCAAGCTTTTGATCTGTGGCAAGCTGCTGATTTGACTCTCCTAAGGCCCATAAGGGGATCATCTGTTTCTGCTGGCTTCTGTCATCCACCATATTTGATTTTAAATTCTAGGATCTGCCTCTTCATCTGTTTCTTCCCTCCACTTGCTCTAACCATTTGTCTCTCCTTACCTACATGGTGAGTGTCCTCTCTCTGTCTCCTAGAGCCAAAATGCCATCTGGAACTTGACCATGTGAGCAATACTCTAATTACTAAATCTCTAGTGGGATTTGTTCCATAGTGTGACTTTGCGGTAGTTCTTGGCTCCCAACTGCAAGGACACCCTTCTGTCAAAAAAACCCTTACAATAGTTTCAAGAGCCTTCATTCCTTAAGGGTCTGTACCTTTTGTCATCCTGTTTGAATTATACTGTTATCCTTTCATATTGACTTTAATCATAGGATATAGTAGCATCAAGAGAGGCCCCAAGTAGTCAGAGGTAAGTCTGAGCTTTCCAGTCCAATGGAATTGTTTTTATAAAAAGGAATACAGTATAATGAGAACGAAGATTTTCATTTTAGTATACCAACCATAAAAGCATCTGAAATAGATGGTCGTCTTCTTTTGGTTAATGGGGAAGCCACTGAGCTAGGGCTGTGTCTTCTTAAATCTTCTGGAAGAATTTCTCCATAAACTTCATCATCATCTTCATCGTCTTCATCATCTCCATCAGCTCCATCGTCGTCGTCGTCGTCGTCGTCGTCGTCGTCGTCATCGTCATCATCATCATCATCATCATCATCATCATCATCATCATCTTCAAACTCTGAAAAGCAGCAAAGTAAAACTCATGTTATAGTTGCACAGGGACCAAAGAGAAGGAGGGGTAGGCCCTTTCTGGTTCCCACCAACAGGGATAGCTGAAAGCCAGTGGAAAGGAACGACTACACGCCTGAAAACAGAACACTCTGTTCCCATAACTGGCTGAAAGAAAACAGGAAAACAGGTCTACAGCACTCCTGACACACGGGCCTATAGGACAGTCAAGCCACTGTCAAAAATAGCAGAACAAGGTAACACCAGAGAAAACCTGATGGCGAGAGGCAAGAGCAGGAACCCAAGCAACAGAAACCAAGACTACATGGCATCACCGGAGCCCAATTCTTCCACCAAAGCAAACACTGAATATCCAAACACACAAGAAAAGCAAGATCTAGAGATTGGGAAAAGATCTTTACCAATCCTACAACAGATAGAGGCCTTATATCCAAAATATACAAAGAACTCAAAAAGTTAGACCGCAGGGAGACAAATAACCCTATTAAAAAATGGGCTAAGATCAAAAACTCAGGTGACAGCAAATGCTGGCGAGGATGTGGAGAAAGAGGAACACTCCTCCATTGTTGGTGGGATTGCAGACTGGTACAACCATTCTGGAAATCAGTCTGGAGGTTCCACAGAAAATTGGACATTAAACTGCCTGAGGATCCAGCTATCCCTCTCTTGGGCATATACCCAAAAGATGCCCCAACATATAAAAAAGACACGTGCTCCACTATGTTCATCGCAGCCTTATTTATAATAGCCAGAAGCTGGAAAGAACCCAGATGCCCTTCAACAGAGGAATGGATACAGAAAATGTGGTATATCTACACAATGGAATATTACTCAGCTATCAAAAACAACGAGTTTATGAAATTTGTAGGCAAATGGTTGGAACTGGAAAATATCATCCTGAGTGAGCTAACCTAATCACAGAAAGACATACATGGTATGCACTCATTGATAAGTGGCTATTAGCCCAAATGCCTGAATTACCTAGATGCCTAGAACAAATGAAACTCAAGACGGATGATCAAAATGTGAATGCTTCACTCCTTCTTTAAAAGGGGAACAAGAATACCCTTTGGCAGGGAAGAGAGAGGCAAAGATTAAAACAGAGACTGAAGGAACATCCATTCAGAGCCTGCCCCACATGTGGCCCATATATATACAGCCACCCAATTAGACAAGATGGATGAAGCAAAGAAGTGCAGAAGTGTAGATCGCTCCTGAGAGACACAGCCAGAATACAGCAAATACAGAGGCGAATGTCAGCAGCAAACCTCTGAACTGAGAATAGGACCCCCGTTGAAGGAATCAGAGAAAGAACTGGAAGAGCTTGAAGGGGCTCGAGACCCTATATGTACAACAATGCCAAGCCACCAGAGCTTCCAGGGACTAAGCCACTACCTAAAGACTATACATGGACTGACCCTGGACTCTGACCTCATAGGTAGCAATGAATATCCTAGTAAGAGCACCAGTGGAAGGGGAAGCCCTGGGTCCTGCTAATACTGAACCCCCAGTGAACTAGACTGTTGCGGGGGAGGGCGGCAATGGGGGGAGGGTGGGGAGGGGAACACCCATAAGGAAGGGGAGAGGGGAGGGGGATGTTTGCCCGGACACGGGAAAGGAATAACACTCAAATGTATATAAGAAATATTCAAGTTAATAAAAAAAATGGGGTTCAGAGCTGAACAAAGAATTCACAGCTGAGGAATGCCGAATGGCTGAGAAACACCTAAAGAAATGTTCAACATCTTTAGTCATAAGGGAAATGCAAATCAAAACAACCCTGAGATTTCACCTCACACCAGTGAGAATGGCTAAGATCAAAAACTCAGGTGACAGCAGATGCTGGCAAGGATGCGGAGAAAGAGGGACATTCCTCCATTGTTGGTGGGATTGCAGACTGGTACAACTGTTCTGGAAATCAGTCTGGAGGTTCCTCAGAAAATTGGACATTGAACTGCCTGAGGATCCAGCTATACCTCTCTTGGGCATATACCCAAAAGATGCCCCAACATATAAAAAGACACGTGCTCCACTATGTTCATCGTGAGTCTTATTTATAATAGCCAGGAGCTGGAAAGAACCCAGATGCCCTTCAACAGAGGAATGGATACAGAAAATGTGGTACATCTACACAATAGAATATTACTCAGCTATCAAAAACAACGACTTTATGAAATTCGTAGGCAAATGGTTGGAACTGGAAAATATCATCCTGAGTGAGCTAACCCAATCACAGAAAGACATACATGGTATGCACTCACTGATAAGTGGCTATTAGCCCAAATGCTTGAATTACCCTAGATGCCTAGAACAAATGAAGCTCAAGACGGATGATCAAAATGTGAATGCTTCACTCTCTTTAAAAGGGGAACAAGAATACCCTTGGCAGGGAAGAGAGAGGCAAAAGATTAAAACAGAGACTGAAGGAACACCCATTCAGAGCCTGCCCACATGTGGCCCATACATATACAGCCACCCAATTAGACAAGATGGATGAAGCAAAGAAGTGCAGACCGACAGGAGCAGGATGTAGATCGCTCCTGAGAGACACAGCCAGAATACAGGAAATACAGAGGCGAATGCCAGCAGCAAACCACTGAACTGAGAACGGGACCCCCGTTGGAGGAATCAGAGAATGAACTGGAAGAGCTTGAAGGGGCTCGAGACCCCATATGTACAACAATGCCAAGCAACCAGAGCTTCCAGGGACTAAGCCACTACCTAAGGACTATACATGGACTGACCCTGGACTCTGACCTCATAGGTAGCAATGAATATCCTAGTAAGAGCACCAGTGCAAGGGGAAGCCCTGGGTCCTGCTAAGACTGAACCCCCAGTGAACTAGACTGTCGGGGGGAGGGCGGCAATGGGGGGAGGATGGGGAGGGGAACACCCCTAAAGAAGGGGGGGAGGGATTGGAGGATGTTTGCCCGGAAACTGGGAAAGGGAATAACACTCGAAATGTATATAAGAAATACTCAAGTTAATAAAAAATAAATAAAATCACATTTGGTCATGATGCTGGAGGACTTCAAGAAAGACGTGAAGAACTCCCTTAGAGAAATGCAGGAAAACACAAGTAAACAAGTAGAAGTTCTTAGAGAGGAAACACAAAAATCCCTGAAAGAATTACAGGAAAACACGATCAAACAGATGAAGGAACTAAAAATGGAAACAGAAACAATAGAGAAAGCACAAAGGGAGACAACGCTGGATATAGAAAACCAAAGGAAGAGACAAGGAGCCCTAGATACAAGCATCACCAACAGAATACAAGAGATGGAAGAGAGAATCTCAGGAGCAGAAGATTCCATAGAAATCATCAACAAACTGTCAAAGATAATGGAAAACGGAAAAAGCTACTGGCCCAAAACATACAGGAAATCCAGGACTCAATGAGAAGATCAAACCTAAGGATAATAGGTATAGAAGAGAGTGAAGACTCCCAGCTCAAAGGACCAGTAAATATCTTCAACAAAATCATAGAAGAAAACTTCCCTAACCTAAAAGAAAGAGATGCCCATAAACATACAAGAAGCCTACAGAACTCCAAATAGATTGGACCAGAAAAGAAACTCCTCCCGTCACATAATAGTCAAACACCAAATGCACAAAACAAAGAAAGAATATTAAAAGCAGTAAGGGAAAAAGGTCAACTAACATATAAAGGCAGATCTATCAGAATTACACGAGACTTCTCACCAGAGAAGGAGATCAAAGGGATACAGATTGGAAAGGAAGAAGTCAAAATATCACTATTTGCAGATGATATGATAGTATATTTAAGTGATCCCAAAAGTTCCACCAGAAAACGACTAAACCTGATAAACATTTTCAGCAAAGTGGCTGGGTATAAAATTAACTCAAATAAATCAGTAGCCTTCCTCTACACAAAAGAAAAACAAGCCGAGAAAGAAATTAGGGAAACGACACCCTTCATAATAGTCCCAAATAATATAAAATACCTCGGTGTGATTTTAACCAAGCAAGTAAAAGATCTCTACAATAAGAACTTCAACCCTCTGAAGAAAGAAATTGAAGAACACCTCAGAAGATGGAAAGATCTCCCATGCTCATGGATTGGCAGGATTAACATAGTAAAAATGGCCATTTTGCCAAAAGCGCTCTACAAATTCAATGCAATCCCCATCAAAATTCCAATCCAATTCTTCATAGAGTTAGACAGAACAATTTGCAAATTCATCTGGAATAACAAAAAACCCAGGATAGCTAGAACTATCCTCAACAATAAATGGACTTCCAGAGGAATCACTATCCCTGAACTCAAGCAGTATGACAGAGCAATAGTGATAAAAACTGTATGGTATTGGTACAGAGACAGACAGATAGACCAATGGAACAGAATTGAAGACCAAGAAATGAACCCACACACCTATGGTCACCTGATTTTTTACAAAGGTGCCAAAACCATCAAATGGCAAAAAGATAGCATTTTCAGCAAATGGTGCTGGTTCAACTGGAGGTCAGCATGTAGAAGAATGTGGATCGATCCATTCTTATCACCCTGTACAAAGCTTAAGTCCAAGTGGATCAAGGACCTCCATATCAAACCAGATACACTCAAACTAATAGAAGAAAAAGTGGGGAAGCATCTGGAACACATGGGCACTGGAGAAAACTTCCTGAACAAAACACCAATGGGTCATGCTCTAAGATCAAGAATTGACAAATGGGATCTCATAAAACTACAAAGCTTCGGTAAGGCAAAGGACACTGTTGTTAGGACAAAACAGCAACCAACAGATTGGGAAAAAATCTTTACCAATCCTACAACTGATAGAGGGCTCATATCCAAAATATACAAAGAACTCAAGAGATTAGACTGCAGGGAGACAAATAATCCTATTAAAAAATGGAGTTCTAAAAAGAAAAAAAAATGGAGTTCAGAGCCAAACAAAGAATTCACATCTGAGGAATGTCGAATGGCTGAGAAACGCCTAAAGAAATGTTCAACATTTTTAGTCATAAGGGAAATGCAAATCAAAACAACCCTGAGATTTCACCTCACACCAGTGAGAATGGCTAAGATCAAAAACTCAGGTGACAGCCGATGCTGGAGAGGATGCGGAGAAAGAGGAACACTCCTCCATTGTTGGTGGGGTTGCAGACTGGTACAACCATTCTGGAAATCAGTCTGGAGGTTTCTCAGAAAATTGGACATTGAACTGCCTGAGGACCCAGCTATACCTCTCTTGGGCATATACCCAAAAGATGCCCCAACATATAAAAAACACATGCTCCACTATGTTCATAGCAGCCTTATTTATAATAGCCAGAAGCTGGAAAGAACCCAGATGCTCTTCAACAGAGGAATGGATACAGAAAATGTGGTACATCTACACAATGGAATATTACTCAGCTATCAAAAACAATGACTTTAAGAAATTCATAGGCAAATTGATGGAACTGGAAAATATCATCCTGAGTGAGGTAACCCAAACACAGAAAAATACACATGGCATGCACTCATTGATAAGTGGGTATTAGCCCAAATGCTCGAATTACCCTAAATGCACAGAACATATGAAACTGAAGGATGACCAAAATGCAGATGTTTCACTCCTTCTTTAAAAGGGGAACAAGAATATCCTTGGGAGGGAATAGGGAGGCAAAGTTTAGAATAGGGGCCGAAGGAACGCCTATTCAGAGCCTGCCCCACATGTGGCCCATACATATACAGCCACCAAACTAGATAAGATGGATGAAGCAAAGAAGTGCAGGCTGACAGGAACCAGATGTAGATCTCTCCTGAGAGACACAGCCAGAATAAGGCAAATACATAGGCGAATACCAGCAGCAAACCATGGAACTGAGAACAGGACCCCTGTTGAAGGATTCAGAGAAAGGACTGGAAGAGCTTGAAGGGGCTCGAGACCCCATATGAACAATAATGCCAAGCAACCAGAGCTTCCAGGGACTAAGCCACTACCTAAAGACTATACATGGACTGACCCTGGGCTCCAACCTCATAGGTAGCAATGAATATCCTAGTAAGAGCACCAATGGAAGGGGAAGCCCTTGGTCATGACAAGGCTGAACCCTGAGTGAACGTGATTGTTGGGGGGAGGGCGTTAATGGGGGCAGGATGGGGAGGGGAACACCCATATAGAAGGGGAGAGGGAGGGTTTAGGGGGATGTTGGCCTGGAGACCAGGAAATGGAATAACATTTGAAATGTAAATAAGAAATACCCAATTTAATAAAAAGAATTGTCTATTGCATCAAATTTAACTCCTTATTTCAGAATTAGTTCCACAGTATTTGAATAATTGTACCTTTACTGTGTTTTACTATTCAACATGCCAAAATAAACACCTGTCCCAGAAACACTTTATTGCAAGATTTATATTTTTTAAAAAATGTTGGGGTTGGGGATTTAGCTCAGTGGTAGAGCGCTTGCCTAGCAAGTGCAATGCCCTGGGTTCGGTCCCCAGCTCTGAAAAAAAGAAAAGGAAAAAAAATGTACTAATAATGTTTTTTAAACAAGTATAGTGGCATATGATTAATCCCAGCACTCAGGAGGCAGAGGCTGGTAGATCTTTATGAATTCAAGCCAGCCTTATCTATATAATGAGTTCTAGATTAGCCAAGGCTATAAGTACCACGTGTCTGTTTTTGTGCCAATACAAACATATTATGCCATAACTCTGTAATGTATCTGCCATTCTTTTGTTTTGGTCAGAATTGCTTTGACTATTCTAAGTCTTTTGTGCCTCCATATGATTTTAGGATTTTTTCTACTTATGTGAAGAATGTTGTAGTGATTTTTGTGGGCTTGCACTTCTCTTAGTAGAATGGTAATTTTCACAATATTAATCCTGTCAATCCTCATGCACGGGAAGGCTTTTCATCTTTCAGTGTCAGCTCAGTCTCTTTCTTCAGAAATATAAAGTTTTCATTGTAGAGGTCTTTTACCTCTAGGTTTCACTAGGTTTATTCCAAGTTTTGTTTTGTTTTGTTTTGTTAAGATTATCATGGATAGGAATATTTCCATGATTTTTTTCTGAGTATATTTGTTATTAGTACATGAAAAGGCTAAATAGTTTTTGTAAGCTTATTTCATATCCTGACACTTTGCTTAAAATGTTGATCACATCTACAAGTTTTCTGGTGGAAATTTTAGGGTCCCTTATGCAAACGGGAATAACTTTACCTCCATCCTTTTATGTGTCCCTTTAGTTTTCCTCCCTTTTCTTAAATCTTATGTACAGCAAAGGAAAGAATAAAGAGGAGCTCCCAAAGTAGAAGAGAATCTTCTAGCTATACATCTGATTGAGGCTAAATATCCAGAATACATAAAGAACTCAAAAAAAAAGTATAAACATCAGAAAAAGAACAACACAATGCAAAAATGGGCTATAGGTCTGAACAGAGAGTTCTTAAAAGAAGAAATGAAAATAGTTGTGAAATACCTTTGAAATATTCAGCAACCTTAGAGATTCGGAAAAGGAAAAGGAAAGGCTTTCAAATCTCATCTTACCTCAGATAAAACGGGTATGATCAAGAAAAATAACTGACATCAAATGCTAATGAGGATGTGGGAAAAGGGAAGCCATCATTCACTGTTGGTGGGGCTGCAAACTGGTACAGCAACTATGATAATCAATGTGGAAAATTCTCAAAAATTTTTATGGCCCACCTACACCACTACTTGGTGCATATCTGAAGGAATTGATATCCTATTCCATAGATACTTTCTCCGTTATGTGCTTTTACCTTGTGTGTATTTATTAACTATTTAATTGACCTTAAGCCCCATTTAATAGGAGAGAAGTCCTACCTGGTACTTACAAATAGAACTGTGACTGGCAAGATCACAGATCCTGGAGGAGAACCTACTACTGTCAGTTCCCTTAATCAGTATAAATACCTTAACTGCATTATAAAATATACCTATCCTTATATCCATACATAATATAGCTATCACCCTGTCATCAAGAGAGAGGGAGGGAGAGAGAGAGAGAGGGAGGTAGAGAGAGAGGGAGGGAGGGGGGGAGGGAGGGAGAGAGAGAGAGGGAGAGAGAGAGAGAGAGAGAGAGAGAGAGAGAGAACTAGCTAGCTAGCTTTCTTTTGGTAGCATATCTGCCTCCTTAGAGATCTAAACTTTTAGGTCAAGTTTCAGTCCAGACCTGCACAAATACATGTTGACCTTTTGAGAAATGTTTTCCCCTCTCTGGAACCAAAAAAATGGGGTTGATTCAGCTTGTACTTGCCTAGTCTCTGTCCTCACCTTTCCCATTTGAAAACACCAAGATGAATGCCTGCGACTTAGAACATTATTTTAAAATACATGAGAATCTAAGTTCCATGCATCTTTCAGCCTCCATGACAAAAACACTGGACCAAAAGAGAAGCAAAAGTAGAGTGACCCCCCCACTTCTCAGGAAATTTCTGTCTATTCAAAGGAAAGACAGGAATATTCTTCCTCTTAATCAACAAGTATCCCCTGATTCTGTTTAACCTATAAAAGCAGAGTAGTTAATTTTGAGCTGGATGCCCCTTTCCCCCAATAAACTTGCACTATTAATGTCAATGTTTAGTGCTTGGTTTCATTTTTGGTTTTTGTCACAGTGAAAGGAAAATCATCCCCTACAGGAGGTCTCCTCTGCAAAAGGGACAAACAAATTACAGAGAACCAAACTATTATTCATGATAAACAGGAGAATCTATTGCCTAAATGCGCCAAGGTTCTCAGAATTAAGAAAATCAATGTGGTACACCAATAAAAAGGAGAACACTCACATTATCATCTTGATACAGAAATGGAAGTTGACAAAATTCCATATCATTTCACAAGAAAGGCTTTCAAGACATTGGAAATAGAAGGAACATTTTACAACCTAATAAAGGATATTAATGGACAATGTGCAACTAGCATTACACTCAGTGAAACAACTGAAAACTCTTTCTGTGACTTGGTGTGATATGTTTTTATTCCTAGGCAGAATCAGGCAGATCTCAGTGGGTTGGAGGCCTGCCAAGGCTACATATTGAGACCTGTCTCAAAAAAGGAAGGGGATGTCTTTCTGTGGACTTTTAAATGCAAATATAAACACACTGTGCTTTAATTCAAAATTTCAATTTTTTATTACTGGTATGCAGCCAAATGTTTGACTTCTGTATATTGAGTTTGTATTTTACAAATGATAATCACTTTTTATTTCAAGACTTTTCTTTAAAAGTATTTTTTCTGAGATAGTGAATATTGTTTCTGTAATATTTTTTGAGACTGTCCCCCTTAACATAAAAAGGCAAAGGGGAACACAGCATATAAAGCTGAAAGAAAACACAAACATACAGAAACACTGTATTATTGTCACTCTCTGGCTTCAGTGAAAAAATACTATTTTATGCTATGAATATTTTGCCCAAATGTATGTGTATGTAAATATGGTTGCTTGGTGCCTATAGAAGGCAAAAGAAAGTGTTGGATCCCCTAGGACTGGAGTTACAGATATTTGTGAGCTGCTATGCAGGTGTCAGGAATTGAACCCAGGTCTTCTGCAAGAGCCTTAAGAGCTCTTAAATGCTGAATCATTCCTCTAGTTCCAAACTCAGCCTTCATATACCAACTAATTAATACAAAGGTTGTAGGAATATTTAAGAGGTTTACTAGAAATGAGAATCAGACCACAAAATTTTACCAAAGAGAAAATTTAGGAAAATTACCAGGTAGGGATTCTTCCTCAAAGCTGTCGTCAGAGTCTTCAAGTTCAGAGTCAATGGTCAAGCCTTCGAAACTCGATGTATCCTCAATAATCTCGGAACTAAAATCTTCACTAAATAGTACATCTCCATCATCGCTGATGCTTTCATCAGTGTCGCTATCCCTATTTATATAAATGATCTCTAAGAATAAAAGAAAAACTAGATTAAGTACCATGTTAAATGAACAGTTTAGCAGACTAAGATATAAAGTTATGGACTGTTTAAAATCTCTATTCTGGGGGTTGGGGATTTAGCTCAGTGGTAGAGCGCTTGCCTAGTAAGCGCAAGGACCTGGGTTCGGTCCTCAGCTCCGAAAAACAAACAAACAAACAAAATCTCTATTCTTTGAGACGAATTCTTACTGTGTCGCCTTAACCGGCCTATAATTTGCTATGAAGAAGAGATTGGCCTTGAACACACAGATATCTACCTGCATCTGCTTCTCTCACATGCTGGAGCTAAAGTCATGGGCTACCACATAGCCTAAAATATTATATTAGCTCACAAAACTGTATGTAGCTTTTTTATACTTGTGAGCAATACAAGTTAGCTAATGAATGAATTATTTACTATGAATATTGAGATATATGAATATATACATAGAAGCTATCATTTCTACTAATTCTAATTTTGTAGAGCAATATAAATTTCTTCACTGGAGCAATAAATGTCTTCTAATAATGTACTCAATGCTTTTCTTTTAGATCTAAAATTATAAAACTGTTATCTCATAGCCACATTTGGTAGTGACCAATAATTTACAAGTCTATTCTCAAAAAATCCATTTATGGTAACCAATGATAAAGTACAAAAATAAATATTGTTAAAAACCAAACTAAATTCAAACTAAATCTCAAAACATAAGACAGGTAACTACACATGAACTACATATAAAATATCAACTCAGTAAATATTCTATTATCTGTACTTTCAAATATTTAAATGATCTTTCTAATTTCTTAAAGTTGTCCTTTAAAAGAACATTTTGCTCAGCACAGTGGCATACACCTTTAACTCCAGCACTTGCAATGCAAGGACAGCCAGATATCAGTGGGTTCCAGGCTAGCCAAGGCTATCCAAGCTAAATAAATGCACACATTCCAGCTCTGATTTTTAAAATTACATTTTAAAAACAATATACAGTATTAATCATTACCGAGACAGCTCCTCCTGTCCATCTGGGAGACTCAAGCCCTGAGGGTTTGCTCTTTCCAGATTTCATGAGCTCCTCAATGAGAAGCAGTCTCAACACATAAACAAAAGTAGCCTTTTCCATTGTCTGAACCCTTCAAAGTCAGCCACACGGGTGAGTAAAAATAAATAAATAAATAAAAAACAAATTACCTCTAGCACTTATGTACTTCAATTGAAGTTTAAAACTAAGGCACATTTAATTCCAGGGCTAGAGAGATAGAGGATAGCCTGGTCTAAATATCCAGCTCCAGGTCAGCCAATTCTACATAAAGAGACCCTGTCTCAAAACACACAAACACACACATACACAGGCATACACACATGTGCATGCACATGCATAGGCACACACACACACACACACACACACACACACACACACACAAAGCACACACATAGAGAGAGATCAAAGAAACAGTAAAATCTGCATCTAGCCCAGTCCCATTTTATAGAATACCAAGTAGAAAGGTTGCTTGGAAAACCACATTTTGTGACCATTAAAACCAGTTTGCCAGTTCATGTCATTAATAATCTAAGGCAGAACATAGAGAGAGCAGGTAGCTTTTCCTTTTTGCTTTTGCTTTTTTGTTTGCCTTTGTATATTTTTATTGAATAGTTTATATATTTACATTTCAAATGTTATCCCCTTTCCCAGTTCTCCCCCCTCCCAACCCTCCTCCCCCTGCTTCTGTGAGGATGCTCTCCCACCCACCCACTCCTACCTCAACACCCTGGCATTCCCCAACACTGGGGAAACGAGCCTTCACAGGACCAAGGGTTTCTCTTCCTATTGATGCTGGACAATTCCATCCTCTGCTACATATGCAGCTGGAGCCATAGGTCCCCCCATGTGTACTCTTTGGTTGGTGGTTTGATCCCAGGGAGGGAGCTCTGGGAGATTGGGTTGGTTGATATAGCTTTTCTTCTTATAACGTTGCAAACCCTTTCATCTACTTCAGTCCTTTCTGTAGCTCCTCCATTGGGGTCTCCCTGCTCAGTCCCATGGTTGTCTGCAAACATCTTAAGCTTTTTCTATCAAAGGACCACAAAGCACGAGGCCTAAGCCAGTAGCATGCCAAAAGGCACCCCACCCTAATTTCAAAAAGGCCCTCATTTTACAGTTGTTCCCAGACAGTACATGTGTCCCCTAAAAAACAAACAGCAAGGGGTTGGGGATTTAGCTCAGTGGTAGAGCGCTTGCCTAGAGTAGCATAAGGCCCTGGGTTTGGTCCCCAGTCCAAAAAAAAAAAAAACAAAACAAAACAGCAATACATGGGAAAGCTTCTCTCGATGCCTCTATATCTTTATTATCTTCCTCTTCCTCTTAACACGCCTGAAATAAAATAGAATTTTTTTTTCTCGGAGCTGGGGACCGAACCCAGGGCCTTGCAAGTGCTCTACCCCTGAGCTAAGTCCCCAACCCAGGAAATTTCAAACTGGTTAACCCCCAAGGTCCCAATGCTCTGTTTAGGTCTCTGAAAAGTATTCTCTCAACCAGCTTTTTAAATTCAGAACATAGTTAAAAGGAATACTAGTCCTTCCTTAGCTTAGCCTGTCTCCACTAAGACAGGGAGATGATAAGAAAGGATCAACTCATTTCAGAGATTCATACCAAGTATTTAGCAAGTGGCCAAACTACAAAAGCTCATAGGAGCTGGCGGATTAAAAAGTCCTATCCTGGGGTTGGGGATTTAGCTCAGTGGTAGAGCGCTTGCCTAGGAAAGCGCCAAGGCCCTGTTGGGTCCCCAGCTCCAAAAAAAAAAAAAAAAAAAAAAAGAACAAAAAGAAGTCCTATCCTAAACACGAAAGTTGGCTAATTCGAGGCCAAAGTGTAGTCATTCTTTCCAAGGGAAAATTCTCCCCCATCACAAGTGTCTACCAATAGCATTAGCCACACACCATGCAAACACACAAAAATACTTTTGAGAGGTCGCACCCAAATGGACGCGTAGTAGTACATGAACCCTCCCTCCATGCATCCATCCCAAGGGTTTGGTAATCCACTGGAGATTCATCTATCTCCTGGATCGGCAATTACTAGAAACTTTTACAGTGTCTTGAAATTGTGGAAGGAACTAGCTCAGGTTTGGTTCTCCAGGAGCCACGGACACCTATCACTTCAAGACCCAGAAAACCCACAAACCCCCAAATCCCGCCTAAACCACCGGAAGCCATGTCACAGGAAATGCCCGAAGCTCCAGAAATATATTTGAATCCTTACGATATAAAGAACCTTAGGATCTCTTCAAGTCCCTAGACTTGAGTCCACTCTAGCTAGCCCCAGGACGCCAAGAACTGTAGCATCTGTTTAGAAAGCCCAAGAGTCAGCAAAAGCGGAGTTTCTGGCATCCTGCGTAGACCCGGAACTACGCAAGCAAGGCTGAAGCCCGGGCGGGAAGGGATGCTACCCCACCTCCTACCCACCCCCACCCTCTCCCGCCGAGTTTCTGGGACGCCATAACAATCTAGAAATATCCAACCTCTAGCCTGTAGTTTCACCTAAGCTTACGACCCCTCACCCTTTCCTCTCCTTCCCACTGCCTCCTCTGACCGGACACCACCAATCCTGGCTTTACCGCTAGCCCTCAAAAAAGCCCTGAGTTCCTCGGATGCACGCACCTAGGAGGCTTTGGTTACTTCAAGCTCCCAGAATACGGGGAGCCCCCTCGCCCACTCCCAGTCTCACACATATATTGACTACTTCTGGCTAGCTAGATGATAAAACAAACTAGCCACCAGAACAGCAACCGGACAGCCTGAGAACCAGCTAATTTTTGCTGTCGCCAGGGCTGCAGTCTAAGGCATGGGGACACCCTATCTGGCTTAAGCATGTGCTAGTGAAGCAAAGGGAAGGGGTTCTTACCGTCCTTTCCAGACATCTTGAGGCACAGGCGCCTTGCAACGACTATCTCCGAAAACGCTTGGGAAATGTCTGCACAAGCAAACAGGCGCCAAGCGCTCGCTCCTGGGGCGCGTAAACAAAAAAAAAAAAAAATCCAACCCTGCTGCGGCTGCGCAGAAGCTTCTAGTACATATGTAACTCTTTGAGGGGCAGGGCCAACCATTTTTGGCCGCTGGCCAACCTCGGTCCAGCTTTTATTTAAAAATGTACATCTCGGGGTTGGGGATCTAGCTCAGTGGTAGAGCGCTTGCCTTGCAAGCGTAAGGCCCTGGGTTCGGGCCCCAGCTCCGAAAAAAAAAAAGTACATCTCTTTTACATAGTATAGCCAGTAGCCAGCTGTTCACCTCCACCCTCCACGAAGTGAGTTTTAGAAGTAAATAAGGAGCATCCAATTCAAACTTTTAAAATATGCCGACAAGTTCCTCCAAGTCATCGTGCTGCTTAAACTACACTACACTGTTTGCTATTTTCTAGATAGTTCCGTGCTTCATTCCTCCATGAAATAACTGCTATGATTTACGTAGTACTATCCATAGTTCTAAAAAGCTGGGAGGAATCAGTGTGCCATTTTAAAGACAAGAAAATAGAAGTTAACTGGTCTTGGTGGTGCATGCCTTTAATCTCAGCACTCAGGAGGCAAAGGCAGGTGGATCTCTATGAATTCTAGGCCACCCTGGCCTATGTACACAGTGAATTCCAGGTCACCCAGGGCTACATAGAAGGAAAACAGAACAAAACAAAGGAGGAAGAGGACGAGGAGGAGGACGAGGAGGAGGAGGACGGCAGGGAAGACGAGGACGAGGAGGAGGACGGGAGGACAAGGAGGAGGAGGAGGATTTATTTACAGCGCGGCGGCGAATCTGAGCGATGACAAGGCAGCGGCGGCAGCGGCGACAAGGATGACAAGGATGAGGGACGAGGACTGAGGAGTGAGGAGCAGGAGTGAGGAGCAAGGAGTGAGGAAGACGAGGAAGACAAGGATGAGGAGGAAGAAGAAGAAAACAAACTAAGAGAGGAGAGCATTTGATCGGCTTGAAGTCATAAAGCTCATGGCAGTTTTGATTAAATCAAACTTAATTTTTCCATAGCTCAGGTCTCATTATGCAGTCCAGGCTGACCATGAACTCCTAGGTTAAAATGAGCTTTCAGCCTCAGCTCACTAATAGTTGTATCTGCATGTACCCCACTGTATCAAGCTCAGCGTTTTTTGGCCACTGGGGTCATGGTACATGCTCCCATTCTGTAGTTATTTCACTTCCATCTTACTTGTATCCAGAAATTCCTCACATTATTCAAAACCCTTATCATTCCTATATCTGTTTATTTCTATGCTTGCTTATGGGTTTTGAGGGCTTTTATTTGTTTGTTTAAAGAAAAAAAACCCTCATATCTCCTAGTCCTTGGACTCTTGATGCTCACGCTTCTGCCTCCAGACTGGTTGGTTGTCAGGTATATGCCTCTACACAGAACTCTGTTGTGACAACTGGCACCAAAACACTTATGGAACATTATGGCAAGAGGGGTCACTCCTCTAGAGTCTTGTAGAAAGTTACCGTCACTTCTCCCAAAGCTCTTGGATTACTTTGCCTGATGTTAAAATATTCTGTCAACAGGCCTGAGTGGGAACTTCCTTATATGTTTTTAGATATAAAACAGAATTTTGCCTCTGTTCCTTTGGGCAGTCAATTATATGATGACAATTGTAATGGGGTCTCCCTATCTGGGAAAATAGTTAAGAATTTCTTTCCTGGTAAGAAAGAAGCGGGTATCATATTGGGTAGAAACACAGAGTCGTGGACTATCATAAAGATAGATTTGTAATTCCAACATATGCAAGACAAAGCCAGAAGCATTGTGAGTTCTGGTCCAGGCTTGGCCACATAGCAGGACTATTTGAAGGACTAAGGATTGCTTGGTGGTAGGAACCTGATATCCACAAAGCTGAGGATCCATCCAGTGTTGTGAAATCACTACAAATAAATATATAAATAAAATGAATTGTTGTTTGCCATTGTATGGGAAAGTAAATGTATATAGGTGGATTACAGAGAACCTGAGTACTGGAAATTCTCTCTGAGGCTACACTTTGCCTGCTAAATAACTTTCTTTTTGCTAATAATATAATTCCAGCTTTTATTAGGAGAAAGCCTTGGAGATAAATTTTACCATGGAAGTGGGTTTTCTCATAGTGGCATCTGTTCTCTGGGGAGGCTATGGCACAGTGTGGCTCTCCCCACACGGTAAAGGGCAAATACCTGGCAAGTTCTAGAAAGCATGTTTCTAGTAACTTGCAGAGAGTATATTTCTAGAAACTTCACGAAGATAGGTTTCTAGCAAATTCCAGAGAATGGATATGCAGCGGATTCTAGTGACGTGTCTGCTACTCTGTAAGTCATAGCTGTACACCCTTGGAAAAGCTGCTTTAGTCCAAAAAGGTAGAACCTGCACTGTTTTATTTGTTTGACTGTTGAGAGAGGTCTTTAACTTACAATCCTTCTATCTCAGCTCTTTAAAAAATGGAGGAAAAAAAGAAAAATATTTTATATGTACATGTGTGCAGGTATACCACTAACATGTAGAGGTCAGAATAGGCATCAGATCAGATCCCCTGGAAGTGGAGTTACAGACAATTGTGATCAGCCTTGTGAGTGCTAAGAACCAAACTGAGGCTTTCTTCAAGAGCTACATGTGCTCTTAAATGCTGCCCTATCTCTCCCTTTCTCAAAATATATAATGTTGGTATTAACTGTGTATGTCACCATACCTAGATTGACTTTGTTTCATGTATTATTTAGAGTTTTATTTAATTGTTACCAACCAATTACTTATTACTTCAGTCTTCCATTTTGCTCTTGTGGTTTATGATACTTATCTCTATACTTGTAATTTTCTGTTACAGCCTCCTGAGTGGTAGAAGTATAGGCTTGCTTCCTTATAGCCAGCTTTAGTACTTGTTTCTTACAGTTGTAGTTTATAAATTCTTTAGTATTTTGTTCTTCCTTCCATCCTTTATCTTTTCTCTCTCTCTTTCTTTCTTTTTTTTTTTTTTGAAACAAGGTCTTGATATGCCTCTCAGGCTGGCCTTGAGGCCTTGAACTCACCCTAACTTCCTAAGCCTTGAGATTATAAATCTATATCACCACATCTGGCTTTTTAAAAATTAATGTGTGTTAATATGTGTTTATACTTGTTCACCAGTGAGTGCATGTGTGTGTGCTGATGTACCCATAGGTTGTGGTGGTTTCAATATTGTGGCCCACAATTATGAGGTGTGGCCATAATAGAGTAGGTGTGACTTTGTTGGAGGAAGTGTGTCACTGTCGGGGTGGGCAATGAGACTCTCCTCCTAATCATGGGGGAGCTAGTCTTCTAGAGCCCTTCAGATATAAACATAGAACTCTCAGTTTCTCCTGTACCATGCCTTCCTGGACATTGCCATGCTCCCATCTTGATGATAATCTGAACCTTTGAATCTGTAAGCCAGCCCCAATTATATGTTGTCCTTATAAGAGTTGCCTTGTCATGGTGTCTGTTCACAGCAGTAAAACCTTAACTAAGGCACGAGTGAATACCAGAGGTCAACATTGAATGTATTCTCCAATTTCTTGCCACCTCTTTTGAGACAGGATCTCTCATAGTACCCAGAGCTTACTGATTCAGCCACACTGTCTGGCCAGCAAGCACCAGAGATCGTCTAGTCTCTACCTCCCCAGCTTTGGGATCACAGCTGATGCTCCTGAGTTTTGCCATGGCTACTGTGGGAAACAAGTACATTTCCCATGGGGATCTGAACTCAGGTCCTTATGTTGACACAGCTAGCATGTTACTAACTGAGGCATTTCTTAGCTCCTTAAATTAATTTTAAATAATTGCTTTCTGTGCATAAAATATTTGAGTCTGTATGCTAAAGAAATCTCCAGGTACTTATTACTAATCAACAGCAATTTCAATGTATACTCCAATCTTCTATTCTACTTAGTATTTCTTCCTATTAAGCTCTCCTCTCCAAATTACTGTATGTTTGTTTTCATATTAGCACAAACTGGTTCATTTCACTGATTTGGATTTCTGACATATAGTACCAGTAGGAACTTTTTTCACAGAAATATGATTGAAAACCGTTACCAACAACAATCCTTTTTTTTTATTTCCTGTTCAAGTCCCTCATGGATTTGTTTGGCTCTTCTTCTCCAATTGAAGGAGGTGGAATGAAAGAAACCAGTTTCACCGTCAGTCCTATGCCCCTTTTCATTTCCAGGGCTCTCCAAACAATTAACTGAGTATGTCAAAGAATGGGTGGACCAATAAATAAGGGGAAAGTTCCAACACTGGGAGAAGTGGGAAGAAGTGTGTGCATGTAATGCTCTCAGTTACCAGCTGGGCCACTTAGATAACAGACAGAGCAGCAGTTTGGTCAATAGCCAGGGTATTCACAGAACCTAGAAGTTCTGCTGGCTTTGCTGGACCATCTACAAAGAATAGCCAACCTAAATGCAATTCAACCCATATTCTAAAAATTATGACATTAAAAGAAGGATATAAAATAAACAAAAAACACAAAATTAGGGCTGATTTCTGAGTTGGAGAACTGGGAAAAGACCAGAAATTGAAGAGATGCATAAAGTTAAGACAGCTTTGCCTCAAGCTGAAAAGAATAAGGATGGGTTTTATTGTCAGCTGTCTTTTGAGATCAAAGTCAAAATCCGGGAGTCACCAGTGGAAAGAAGCTGGCAAGCCATCCCCTGCCTCAGAGTGTTACCACAGATTTGAATTAAAAAAATTATTAATCTTTGGTCACTTGAAATCACTGGCAGAAAAAAGGTTCATCAATCCTGTCTCAACTGAAGCCATTTTTTATTTAACCTGAAACGGAATCATCCAGTTTTTCCTACTCCTCTGTGAAAAGAGCTGTGGGAAGGTATGCAACACTATTCTAAAACCTCTTGGTCCCTTACTTTACTTGCCCTGCAGTTGCCAACCAGGATGAGTTTCTATGTGTTCTTTGCCTTTCAAACCTCTCTGTAAAATGCATCCAAACCTACTCTTTGAGAAGTGCTTCTCTCCAATGCAGTCACCAGCAGCTTAGTAAAAACTATCAGGTTAAACTTTGGTCCTACTTGAGGGTCTTAGGGTCTCAGCCCCAATACAGAAAGCAAGCAAAAACCAATGATGAGAAATGTCAATTTATGTTCACTAATATATTTAGGTAAAATGTCCAGCATAAAGTGAAATAAAACCAGAGAGAGAAGACATCAGAGAGCAGAGATGCATATCCTCAGGCTCTCATGGAAACTGAGGTGAGAGACGCCGAGGCAGGAGGGCAGAGAGACAGAGGGAAAGAGGCTGAGGGCAGAGGAAGAGGGTAGAGGAGAAGAGGCAGAGAGGTGGAGGAGAGGCTGGGAGAGGCGAGAGGCAGAGGGAGGCAGAGGCAGGGGCAGAGAGAGGCAGAGGCAGAGGCAGAGGGAGAGGGAGAGAGACAGAGGCAGAGAGACAGAGACAGAGGCAGAGGCAGAGAGACAGAGAGGCAGAGGCAGAGAGGCAAAGAGGTAGAGGCAGATGCACTGGCAGAGGCAGAGGTAGAGGCAGAAGCAGAGGCAGAGGCAGAGGCAGAGACAGAGAGACAGAGAGCAGAGAGGCAGAAGCAGAGGCAGAGGCAGAGACAGAGTGGCAGACAGGCAGAGGCAGAGGCAGAATCAGAGACAGAGGCAGAAGGAGAGGCAGAGGGAGAGGAAGAGGCAGAGGCAGAAGCAGAAGCAGAGGCAGAGGCAGACCAGAGGCAGAGGCAGAGTAGGCAGAAGCAGAAGCAGAGGCAGAGAGAGGCAGAAGCAAGAATCAGAGGGAGAGGCAGAGAGGCAGAGAACAGAGGCAGAGGCAGAGGCATAGAGACAGAGACAGAGAGACAGAGACAGAGGCAGAGGCAGAGAGGCAGATAGGCAGACAGAGACAGAGGCAGAAGCAGAGGCAGAGAGGCAGAGAGGCAGAGGCAGAGAGGCAGAGGCAGAGCAGAGGCAGAGAGAGGCAGAGGCAGAGACAGAGGCAGAGAGACAGAGACACAGAGGCAGAGGCAGAGGCAGAGAGGCAGGGAGGCAGAGAGGCAGATGCAGAGACAGAGACATTGAGACAGAGAGGTAGAGGCTGAAGTAGAAGCAGAGGGTCATAGAAAGAAACAGAGGCAGAGACGCAGAGAGGCAGAGAGGCAGAGGTAGAGAGGCAGAGAGACAGAGGCAGAGGCAGAGGCAGAGGCAGAGGTGGGCGAGGCAGAGGCAGTAGCAGAGGCAGAGGCAGAGGCAGAGGCAGGAGGCAGGTGCAGGGCAGAGGCAGGGCAGGTGCAGGGGCAGTGTAAAGAGGCAGAGCAGGAGGCAGAGGGAGCAGAGGCAGAGAGGCAGAGGTAGAGGCAGGGGTGTTTGGGAGGGAGAGGGGTATAGGAAGGGGAGCAGAGAGGCAGAGGGTAGAGGGGGGCAGTGGTAAAGTGTGTAGTTAAAGCAGAGTGCAGTGAGGCAGAGCAGAGGCAGAGGAGGTAGAGGTAGGGGTAGAGGTAGAGGCAGAGGCAGAGGCAGAGGTAGGTAGAGAGGCAGAAGAGCAATATGTAACTGAACGAAGTACTGAG